>NC_060141.1:82360621-82660621 GCF_021461385.2 Schistocerca piceifrons
AAGGATATTAATATCACCAAAAATATACAACAGTGCAAAAAATAGTTACCAGTAATGAGAGCATAAGTGTACTGACTTAAAACTAAATGAAATTTATCCATCCTAGATACTTTTGAACACTGTGACTGTATATCATTTGAGGTGTATCTAATAGCTGCAACCAGTCAATTAGTGAAACATTAATTTATTTCTTACAATGTGCAGTGTTTTGCAAAACATAGAAACAAATATTTAGTGATAGTGCATTGTAGCTAAATATGCAACTGAAAGCCAGTGATAATGAATGTGTCCAGTGATAAATTAGCACGAGTGTTGCATAAACTGCTTCAGTAAGTAAATACATTAATTGATTCACGTAAAATTTTGGACAACACCAACCCTAGAGGCTATAGTATCCTTTATATCTTCTGTCTTTTGCCACAGTGAAGAAAACTTCAGTGTCTAGCGTGACTCTTTATAATTATTACATAAACCTTCTGGAGAACTTATCTCATCATGAGTCTGAAATGACTCAAAACTACTGGTCAAAAGGGGGGATTTCTTTCAGCTTTCTCATATTTTTGAAAAATCATGATTTGGCAGTTGTCACTTTATTGAAGCTATCACGTTCACTTAATATTTCATTTATTCACTGAGGATGTTCTGTTGTTTCAGTAAATCTTGTGGGTTTTGTAAAGTAACACATATAGCTACAGTCTCAAATCACAATTTTTCAAAAAAAAGTATTTCATTAAATGGCAGAATGCAGCTATATGAAACCTCCTGGCAGATTAAAACTGTGTGTCAGACCGAGACTCGAACACCAGACCTTTGCCTTTCACGGGCAAGTGCTCTACCATCTGAGCTACCCAAGTACGACTCATGCCCGGTACTCACAGCTTAACTTCTGCCACTACCTCGTCTCCTAGTTTCCAAACTTTACAGAAGCTATCCTGCAAACCATGCGGAACTAGCACTCCTGAAAGAGAGGATATTGCGGAGACACAGCCTGGGGGATGTTTCTGAAAACATCCTCCAGGCTGTGGCTAAGCCATGTCTCCGCAATGTCCTTTCTTGTTTCTGGAAACATCCCCCAGGCTGTGGCTAAGCCGTGTCTCCACAACATCCTTTCTTTCAGGAGTGCTAGTTCTGCATGGTTCGCAGGAGAGCTTCTGTAAAGTTTGGAAAGTAGGAGACGAGGTACTGGAAGAAGTTAAGCTGTGAGGACGGGGCGTGAGTCGTGCTTGGATATCTCAGATGGTAGAGCACTTGCCCGCGAAAGGCAAGGTCCCGAGTTTGAGTCTCGGTCCAGCACACAGTTTTAATCTGCCAGGAAGTTTCTGACTATACAGATACCAGGGGCCATCAAGAGTAACTGACCATGATAATGGTTTAAGTACAGATGTTTTTACTCAAATTATGTTGCAGGAATAGCGATGGTACTTTATAAACACCTTGTATGTGATGCACGTCACTGAAATCTGTATCTTAACATGTGGCTGATGATGTTTCAAAGAATTAAACTTTTACGCATTTTGAAAGAAAGGGAGCCACTATTAGTGACTTGGGGCGGCAGCCGGACACGGCCCTACGGCGCGCCCACCACCTCGGACTTGAGCCGGCGCGCCAGCGCGCGGCGCACCTGCAAGTTGGCGCTGTCTGCGCCGCCGGCCTTGTCGGTGTCAGGCGCGCCGCTGGCGCCACCGGCGCTGGCGCCACCGGACGACAGCGCCGCCCTGGCGGCCCGCGCGGACCGCGGTCGCTCGGCGCTGCCGGCCGCGGCGGCGCGCAGCTTCTTCTCGCGCTCCTGCTTCTTGAGCAGCAGCAGCTTGTCCCGCTGCGCGCGCAGGTACTGCTGGCGGCGCGCCACCTCCTCCGCGTCCACTTCGTCCAGCGCCGGTGCAGACGGCTGCGGCGAGGGCTCCTGTGCGGCATCGTGCAGCGCGTTAAGCCGGGTTCACACAGGCGACAAAAGTATCGCCACTGCTAATGGCGAACTACCGTTGCTTTGTAGTTGCATGTGTGAACTCCTAGTCTTCGGTGGCGCCATTTAAGAAGCGCAACTTTTGTCACACCACAAAAAGTTGAACGTGGTTCTACTTTGTTGCGCCATTTTGCCTTCTCCACAATCGAATAACGTCATTCGATTGCTACCTCACGGCTGGATTCAAACCTTTCTAGTTCGTATTCGATCGCAGATGGTACTTTTGTTTGTGCGTTTGCTATTAATATGTCGAAAAAGTGGTCAACAGCGACAATTATGAGATTCTTGGAGGTGTATCAGGAACGAGAACGCCTTTGGAACCACAAAAGCGAATCATACAAAGACAGAAATTTGAGAGATGCTGCATTAATTGAAATAGTAAACAGTATGCGTGAATATGTACCTGGAACTGATGTAGCTACAACAAAAGGGGCTATGTTTTCTCATTTACCTTCAAATGAGACTTAAGGGCATCGTAAATAGCATCCAGCACTTCGCACAAGAATACTGATATAGTATTTTTCGGGACACGGTAGGTGTACTGGAGAGATGACATGGAATCGCCACTCGCCAAATATCGGAGAGTTACTTGAAGTTTCACACGGGCAGGGATTGCATCTCTCATGTGTGTATGCGATCTTTGAATAGAGCTTGATACACAACTCAACAAGTACTCGAAATTCGTCTTCGACATCCGAAAACGGTTTACGAACGAATTTTTATCTTCGAATGTTAATTCTTTTATGAGCGTATTTGTTGCTCCCATATAATTTCTGCGCGATATCCACATACAGATCCATTTCGTTTCCGTTTCTTTGTTGTTAACTCTTCGCTCAGTTCTAATGCCACAATTTGCGCAACAACATTAACGCAGGCCCGAATCATTTCAGGTGAGACAGGTGACGCCATTTTGCAAACTGCGCAATTACGAAGAATTTGTGGCGTCCTGTGTGAACGGTAGCTCACAGCGCCACTTCAGAATGACTTGACTTGTGGCGATACTTTCGTTGCGTGTGTGAACCCGGCTTTAGCTCTGTTACCACGTAAGCATGCCAAAGTCATTCTTATAACGACTAACGATAACCTCTGCAAATTAGATACTTGCCGCGCGGGATTAGCTGAGCGGTCTTAGGCGCTGCAGTCATGGACTGTGCGGCTGGTCCCGGCGGAGGTTCGAGTCCTCCCTCGGGCATGGTTGTGTGTGTGTGTTTGTCCTTAGGATAATTTAGGTTAAATAGTGTGTAAGCTTAGGGACTGATGACCTTAGCAGTTAAGTCCCATAAGATTTCACACACATTTGAACATTTTTTTTTAATTAGATACTTATTACCACAGAATAAGGATACCCACGGGGTTAAGATGCTCAGACTTGATTCATTGGCGCCAACTTATATTGCCTAAGAACTCACGACACTATGGTATGGCGCAAGATTTGTTGTTAGCGCTCTGCAGATTTTTAATGCCCGTTAGTACAGACAGACCCAGCCCAAATGTATTGTACGCTTTGTAAACACCATTCATAGGCATCTTAACCATTTGCATTCAAGATCGGGAATGAACTTGACTTGTCTTAAGACTTTGAAGACCAATACGCAGCCAGCCGCGGTGGCCAAGCGGTTCCAGGTACTTCAGTCCGGAACCGCGCGACTGCTATGGTCGCAGATTCGAATCCTGCCTCGGGCATGGATGTGTGTGATGTCCTTAGGTTAGTTAGGTTTAAGTAGTTCTAAGTTATAGGTGACTGATGACCTCAGATGTTAAGTCCCATAATGCTCAGACCCATTTGAACCATTTTTGAACAAAAACTAAAGGGCATTTCAATTGTTTGCAACAAGTGTATCAGACTCAGATGTCTGTATTGTTTTTAAATATGGAATAAAGGGATACGCTCTGCTATTTTTAATGTTTTGTACTGTAACATATTATTGACTCTCTATTACGCTGCCGCGGCAAAGTGAATTGGCCTCCTACTATGCCAAAGAGAAAGTATCATGAATAACTTCAAAACTGAAAGCAGACACGCAGTTATTTATTTCACACTGAAATACCTTAGGGGCAAAATTCTTCAGTTTATACTTTGTGATACATTATTTCATTCCTGTTCATTCTTAGGGAAACTAAAATATTAACCATCTATAATTATTATCCACGTTATAGTACTAGCAGCACGGTCTCCCATCCTTACTACATTAAATAAGCATAATAACTTTGGCTATCTGTATAATGGAATTTTGAGATATAAATATAACCTGATGAGAATTGCTCGAAATGTACTACGCACATGACGGATTGATTGCCAGCACATTTCTCAAACTACCGAACTTGTCTAACACTCGTCTCGTAAATATGTGCCCACGCAGTCACATAAATTATCCTACAGTATTGATTGTCTGCCTTTTGCTCCTGTAAAGCGTTTAGATTTGCATCCATAACCGCAACAATTATTCATCATTGGTACTGTTAATAAACAAGTGGGTAAAAACAGGACAAAGACGTGTAATATTAAAGTTTCGCCCTTTGCGTAAAATCCAAACAAACAGCCTTACAAGAAAGCCACGTGACAATCCCAGTTTGTCTTTGGCGACAAGATGAACTGAAAGCCCACTGTTGTGCCAATGTTCTATCTGACTGCTTTGATGCAGCCCATCACGAATTCTTCTTCTGTTCCAACCTTTTCGACTGAGTAGCACTTGCACCCCACGTGCTACATTCTATGCTGGATGTATTCCAATCTCTGTCATCCCATAGAGTTTGTACCCTATACAGCTCCCTCTAGTGCCTTGGAATTTATTCCCTGATATGTTAACACATCTCCTACCATCTTGTCCATTCTTCTTGTCAGAGTTTTCCATATATTTCTTTCCTCGTCGATTCCTCGTAGAACCTCTTCCCTCCTTACATTATCAGTCCACATAATTTTCAACATTCTTTTGTAGCACCAAATCTCAAATGCTTCGATTCTCTTCTTTTCCAGTTTTCCCACAATCCTTGTTTCACTATCATACAATGCTGTGGCCCATACATACATTCTCAGAATATTTTTCCTAAAATTAAGGCCTATGTTCGATACTAATAGACTTGTCTTGGCCATGATTGCTCTTTTTGTGGGTGCTAGTCTGCTTTTCATGTTCTCCTTGCTCCGTCTATCATGAGTTATTTTGCTGCCTAGGAAGCAGATTTCCTTAACTTCTTCTACTTGTTCATCCCCAATTTCGATGTTAATTTTCTTGCTATTCTCATTTCTGCAATTTCTCATTACCTTTGTCCTTTTTTTATTTACTCTTAATCCATATTCTGTATTCATTCTGTTGTTCATTCCATTCTATGCATCCTGCAGTTCTCCGTCATTGCTCCTTCGACGAACATATTGAACAGCAAGGGCGAAAGACTACAACTCGGTCTTACATTCATTTCAATCCGAGCACTTCGTTTTTGACCTTCCAATCTTTCTAGTCCCTCGTAGGTCTTTCCCTATAATTTACCCCAATTTTTCTCAGAATTTCGAACATCTTTCACCTTTTTATGATGTCGAACGCTGTTTCAAGGTCGACAAATTCTATGGGCGTGTCTTGATATTTCTTCGGTCTTGCTTTCAGTATCAACCACAACGTCAGAACTGCCTCACTGGTGCTCTTACCTTTCCTCTAACAGATTCTCAATTTTCTTTTCTATTCTTCTGTATATTATTCTTGTCAGCAACAACTTGGATTCATGAGCTTTAAGCTTAATATGTTATAATTCCCGCACTTGTCCCCTCTTGCTGTTTTCAGAATTGTGTGGATGATGTTTTTCTGAAAGTCTGATGGTATATCGCCGGTTTCATACATTCTACACACCATGATCAATAGTCGTTTTGTTGCCATTTTCCCTAGTGAGTTTATAAATATGAATGCGGATTTCGCAGCTGTGATTCATATTATGTAAACTAAAGGTGGATGGAGAGGAAGGAAACGTAAGTGAAGGACGGCATCTGCTTCAGCGCTTCGTGTGATATCATCGGCGATGAGTAAAAAGTGTGTGCCGAACCAGGATCCGAACATGAGATCTTCTGTTTACTAGGTAGCTGCGTTAAACACTGCACCATCTAGATAAAATCTTTATTGTAATTGCGCGTACTCTCTCTGCTCGCCTCCCGGCCGATTTCAGTGCTAGGTGGGAATGTTCGTCGGCTGGTCCACGTAATTACGCTAAACACTGTGTCCGGCTGGCGCAGTGGTTAACGTAATTGCGTAATAAGCAGGAGAGCCTGGGTTCGAATCCCCGTCCAGCTTCACATTTTCACTTGTCACTGCTAATTCCACATAAAGTCCTGCAGCAACTGATATCAATAATTCCTCCCCCATCCACCTTCAATTTATATAAGATTTTAGAAATGCTGATGGAATGTTACCTTTCACTTCTGCCTTATTTCATCTTCCAAAGCTCTTTTGAATTCTGACTCTAATAGTGGTTCCCTTACCTCTTACCTGTTGACTCCTGTCATGAGAGAAGTCCTCCCCCGCATAGGGGCCTTCAGTGTACTCTTTCCCTCTATTCCCTCTCTCCTCTGAATTCTACAGTTGAATTCCCAGTGCACTCTTAATGTTACCAACATTGCTTTTAATTTTACAGAACGTTGTTTTAACTTTTATATATTTTGAGTCAGTCCTTCCGACAATCATTTATTTTTCGATTTCTTCACATTTTGCATGTAGCCATTTCGTCTTAGCTTCCCTACACTTCCCACTTATTTCATTCCTGAATGACTTCTATTTCGTCGATCAACTCAATCATTTCTTCCGTTATACATGGTTTCTTCGCAGTTACCTTCCTTGTACCAATGTTCTTCTTTCCAAGTTCTGTGAATGCCCTTTTTAGAAATGTCCGTTCCTCTTCAACTGAACTGCCTATTGAGTTACTCATTATCGCAGAATCTATAGCCTTAGAGAACTTCAAGTGTATCTCTTCGTTACTTAGTTCCTCCGTGTCCCGTTTCTTTGCACACTGATTCTTCCGATTAGTCTCTTAAACTATGGCCTACTCTTCACCATTACCAGATTATGATCTGAGTTCATTTCTGCTCCTGGGTACGCCCTACAAACCTATTTCTGATTTCGAAATCTCTGTCTGACAATGATGTAATCTAACTGGAATCTCCCTGTATCTCCTGGCTGTTTCCAGGTACGTCCCTGCCTCTTATGATTCTTGAACAAAGTATTCGCTTTACTGGCTGATACTCGTATTTATTTTTTCAGAATTCAATTAATCTCTCTCCTCTCTCATTCCTACTACCAAGTACGTATTCCTCATAACCCTTGCTTCTGTTTCTTCCCCTCCCACCACATTCTAGTCCCCCATGACTATTAGATTTTCATCTCCCTTTACTTAATGACTTACCCGTTCAATATGCTCTTATACTTTCTCCATCTCTTCATATTCTGTTTGCGACGTCAGCATGTATACCTGAACTATTGTTCCCAGCGTTGATTTGGTGTCGAATTTGATGAGAACAACCCTGTCACTGAACTGTTCACATTAACGCACTCTCTGCTCTATCTGCCTGTTCATTACGAATCCTACTGTTGTTATACAATTTTCGGCTGCTGTTGATATACCCTACATTCGCCTGACCAGAAATCATCGACCTCTTTCCATTTCAATTCACTGATCTAAATTGAGCCTTACCATATCCCTTTTCGGATTTTCGAACTTTTCTACAACGTTCAAACTTCCGACATTCCGCGCCCAGGATAGTAGAATTTTGCCCTCCTGCTGACTATTCCATCCTTTTCTTTTCTCACGGCCAAACCCACCTACGTAATCTCCTCCTGCAGATCCGAATGGGGGAGTAATCTAGAATCTTTTTGGCAATGGAGACATCATCGTGAAATGTTTTCATTTGCAGACCACACGTCCTGTGGTTGCACCATAAGCATCTCTAGTGCAGTGGTCTCCATACCATTTGCATCCTCAAGCTGTTGATCATTGCTGATTCATGCTCCTCTTAGAGGCAGTTTTCCACCCCCAGGAGCAAGAGAGTGGCCTGAACCTCTGTATATTCCTCCACGCTCTTTGACAAGGCCGTTGGCAGAACGATGGTGACTTCTTATGCCCAAATTCCTTGGCCTCCGTTGCTGATGATTTTTATTTAAAACTACCTCCCAAACCCGGCATTGCCCGGGTATTCACATTGCCTATTTTCTATTAGAAATGGAAACAGAAAATCACTGTTTGTAGTGTAGTATCGAAAAAAACTTATGTCGGTGTATTCGTGAAAACACCTTTCAAATTATGGAACAGTTGTGCAAAAAGTATGCACAACGTACAAATGCGTAAGAACGGCTGCTTCGCCTGTCTACAACGTGATTTTGTAAACATCTCTATGGTAACGCCTCCACATAGCTCTAATGATGGCTCTTGTTTCCGCTTCGGGTTGAAAGCTGTCAAACGCGCTGCCAGGTGTCAGGGATTTCCTTAAGTTTGCTCGTCTGTAGGAGTGTCTTAGTAGTAAAGAATAAATGTATTAAAACTTCATTCATGATATGGTGCTTTTTCACGCATGTCAGTGTTTATGATGTCATATCTCTTGAATCGTGTCGTACAGTCGTACATTTGTGTAGGCAGCATATGTGGATACTGTCTGCGAAATATGTTATGAACAGAGTTAGTAGCAAAGAAGAAACAAATTTAAGCTTCAGACATGATGGGGCTTTTTATCTCAAGTTTTATGACGTCATGCTTACTGAACTTCACGTTGTACAATGAAATAATGTTATAGGTACATTCTTTGTCATATGTGGATACTGTCTGTGAAATTTATTGCGAATGGCATTAATAGCAAAGAAGTAATAAATTTAAACACAATACGTGATTCGACAGTTTTTCACGCATCTTATTGTTTTTGAAATCGCATCTGCTGAATTATGAAAGGAAGATGATTCTTATCACGACAGCAATTGTCGCCTGACAGTAAAGGTTATGCGTGTCAAGTTTGGTTGAAGTCGGTCTAGTTACGGTCAAGTGATTTAGGAGGAGTTGTGGGACATACATATACGCACACACACACACATACATTTTATAACGTGTGTGTGTATGCATTTAAACAGTGGTGAAGTTCGAACGCAGGACCCAGGTGATTTTGATCAGTAGACCACTGGTGCAGTTTTCCCCCTTTAACCCGTCCTCATGCTCGCCAATATTCTGCCTCATCGGCCTTGCTTCGGTGCCTTTAATATTCTTCTGTTGAACCGTCAAATAACAGCATAAATTCGTCAATCTTAAATTGAAATAGAAACTAAATAAATCCTCTTTTATTAATAAAGTGTCCAATATCCTAATAACAGAATAAATCAAACATTTCTTGGAAAAATCTTCCTTTTTCCTTTTTTTAATGTTGTGGCTTCTGCCGGAATTACAGTTTTCCTATTTCACCGAGGGATGAAGTAGTGAAGGCAGCAGAGGATCAAGTAGGTAAAAAGACGAGGGCTAGTAGAAATCCTCGGGTAACAGAAGATATATTGAATTTAATTGATGAAAGGAGAAAAATTAAAAACGCAGTAAATGAAGCAGGCAAAAGCACTACAAACGTCTCAAAAATGAGATCGACAGGAAGTGCAAAATGGCTACGCAGGCATGGCTAGAGGACAAATGTAAGGATGTAGAGGCTTATCTCACTAGGGGTAAGATAGATACTGCCTACAGGAAAATTAAAGAGACCTTTGGAGAAAAGAGAGCCACTTGTAAAAATATCAAGAGCTCAGATGGAAACCCAGTTCTAAGCCAAGAAGGGAAAGCAGAAAGGTGGAAGGAGTGTATAGGGTGTCTATACAAGGGCGATGTACTTGAGGACAATATTATGGAAATGGAAGAGGATGTAGATGAAGATGAAATGGGAGATACGATACTGCGTGAAGACTTCGACAGAGCACTGAAGGACCTGAGTAGAAACAAGGCCCCGGGAGTAGACAACATTCCACTGGAACTACTGACGGCCTTGGGAGAGCCAGTCCTGACAAAACTCTACCATCTGGTGAGCAAGATGTACGAGACTGGCGAAATACCATCAAACTTCAAGAAGAATATAATAATTCCAATCCCAAAGAAAGCAGGTGTTGACAGATGTGAAAACAAGCGAACTATCAGTTTCATAAATCACAGCTGCAAAATACTAAGGCGAATTCTTTACAGACGAATGCAAAAACTGGTAGAAGCCGACCTCGGCGAAGATCAGTTTGGATTCCGCAGAAATGTTGGAACACGTGAAGCAATACTGACCCTACGACTTATCTTAGAAAATAGATTAAGGAAGGGCAAACCTACATTTCTAGCATTTGTAGACTTAGAGAAAGTTTTTGACAATGTTGACTGGAATACTCTCTTTCAAATTCTAAAGGTGACAGGGGTAAAATACAG
This sequence comes from Schistocerca piceifrons, assembly GCF_021461385.2. Taxonomy (NCBI): domain Eukaryota; kingdom Metazoa; phylum Arthropoda; class Insecta; order Orthoptera; family Acrididae; genus Schistocerca; species Schistocerca piceifrons. Next base: position 82,370,976 of record NC_060141.1, read on the forward strand.
GAGCGAAAGGCTACTTACAATTTGTACAGAAACGAGAGGGCAGTTATAAGAGTCGAGGGGCATGAAAGGGAAGCAGCGGTTGGGAAGCGAGTGAGACAGGGTTGTAGCCTCTCCCCGATATTATTCAATCTGTATATTGAGCAAGCAGTAAATGAAACAAAAGAAAAATTCGGAGTAGGTATTAAAATCCATGGCGAAGAAATAAAAACTTTGAGCTTCGCCGATGACATTGTAATTCTGTCAGAGACAGCAAAGGACTTGGAAGAGCAGCTGAACGGAATGTACAGTGTCTTGAAAGGAGAATATAATATGATAATCAACAAAAGCAAAACGAGGATAATGGAGTGTAGTCGAATTCAGTGGGGGGATGCTGAGGGAATTAGATTAGGAAATGAGACACTTAACGTAGTAAACGAGTTTTGCTATTTGAGAAGCAAAATAACTGATGATGGTCGAAGTAGAGAGGATATAAAATGTAGACTGGCAATGGCAAGGAAAGCGTTTCTGAAGAAGAGAAATTTGTTAACATCGAGAAAGATTTAAGTGTTAGGAAGTCATTTCTGAAAGTGTTTGTATGGAGTGTAGCCATGTATGGAATTGAAACGTGGACGATAAATAGTTTAAACAAGAAGAGAATAGAAGCTTTCGAAATGTGGTGCTACAGAAGAATGCTGAAGATTAGATGGGTAGATCATATAACTAATGAGGAGGTAGTGAATAGAATTGGGGAGAAGAAAAGTTTATGGTACAACTTGACTAGAAGAAGGGATCGGTTGGTAGGACATGTTCTGAGACATCAAGGGATCACCAATTTAGTGCTGGAGGGCAGCGTGGAGGGTAAAAATCGTAGAGGGAGACCAAGAGATGAATACACGAAGCAGATTCAGAAGGATGTAGGCTGCAGTAGGTACTGGGAGATGAAGAAGCTTGCACAGGATGGAGTAGTATGGAGAGCTGCATCAAACCAGTCTCAGGACTGAAGACCACAACAACAAATATATTGACTGAGGATCATTAAAATTAATGAAACTCAAGTTTTTCTAATTACATTTTTGTAATGTGTTTATCTGACATGTTCCACACCCAGGAGGATTCCCTCATTTATGGGTCTATGGAATGGGTAATTAATCTAATCTAATCTAGTCTTACAGGTCTCACCAGTAGACGGCAGAGCACGGCGCCAATGGCCACTTACCACTACCGCAGTATTGCTGATCGTTTCGGCAGCAGGTGCCCGGTCCGCCTCTGGTAGCTCGGCGTCAGCTTCTGAAAAGGTTTGGAACGTTAGCTTTTACTGCCAGGACACGGCTGTGTCGGTGTCCCCGCGCGACACGTACCCGCGGTCTGCAGGATGGCCGACTGCAGCAGGCTCTTCTCGCGGCGGCACTCCGCTTCCAGGCGCTGCCGCTCCTCCGATATGAGGCTCTGCTCCAGCTCGCGCGTCCCCTCGTCGGCAATGGCGCTGGCCGTCTTGTACTCCTCCACCGTCTTCCTGCCGACAAGGTGAGTGTCTCGTGTTGTGGAGCAAAGAGAGGAAGTGTATGGCATCACACGACCATTTCACAGCACTGCATGCAGCTGCAGTGCGTGTCACATCAGAAGTTACCTCCGCACAGTGATAGGATTTGTGGAGGGGCTGAGGTTCACTAGCACACGGCGGCAGAGACGGTACAGACACCTATTTTGCCAAGCATTAGAGAGTGCTGTTGCAGACAACAAGGAATAAAATCTCAGCGCCACTTAAGTACGGTCACGTCACAGTCTGGAGCAGATTGGTTATCCCTCTCCAGCGATCTAGATCTGTATACATACTACGCAATCCACCATTCGGTGCGTGGCGGAGGGTACCTCGTACCACAACTAGCATCTTCTCTCCCTATTCCACTCCCAAACAGAACGAGGGAAAAATGACTGCTTATATACCTCTGTAGGCAACGGCCTTGCAGCAGTGGGTACACCGGTTCCCGTCAGATCACCGAAGTTAAGCGCTGTTGGGCGTGGCCGGCACTTGGATGGGTAACCGTCCAGGCCGCCATGCGCTGTTGCCATTTTTCGGGGTGCACTCAGCCTCGTGATGCCAACTGAGGAGCTACTCGACCGAATAGTAGCGGCTACGGTCAAAGAAAACCATCATAACGACAGGGAGAGTGGTGTGCTGACCACACGCCCCTCCTATCCACATCCTCATCTGAGGATGACACGGCGGTCGGATGGTCCCGATGGGCCACTTGTAGCCTGAAGACGGAGAGATATATATATATATACCTCTGTACGAGCCCTATCTCTATTATCTTATCTTTGTGGTCTTTCCGCGAAATATAAGTTGGCGGCAGTAAAAGTGTACTGCAGTCATCCTCAAATGCTGGTTCTCTAAATTTACTCAGTAGCGATTTACGAAAAGAACGCCTCCTTTCCTCTAGAGACTCCCATCCGAGTTCTTGACGTATTTCCGTAACACTCGCGTGATGATCAAACCTACCAGTAACAAATCTAGCAGCACGCCTCTGAATTTCTTCTATGTCCTCCCTCAATCCGACCTGATAGGGATCTCAAACGCTCGAGCATTACTCAACAATAGGTCGTATTAGTGTTTTACAAGCGGTCTCCTTTACAGATGAACCACATCTTCCCAAAATTCTACCAATGAACCGAAGACGACTATCCGCCTTCCCCACAACTGCCATTACATGCTTATCCCACTTCATATCGCCCTGCAATGTTACGCCCAAATATTTAATCGACGTGACTGTGTCAAGCGCTACGCTACTAATGGAGTATTCAAACATTACGGGATTCTTTTTATTATTCATCTGTATTAATTTACATTTATCTATATTTAGAGTTAGTTGCCTTTCTTTATATCAGTTAAAAATCCTGCCCAAGTCATCTTGTATCCTCCTACACTCACCAACGACGACACCTTCCCGTACACGACAGCATCATCAGCAAACAGCCGCACATTGATATCCATCCTATCCAAAAGATCATTTATGTAGATTCCTGTGCCATCCATATCATTTCAGAGTAGCACTTGCAACCTATGTCCTCAATTATTCGCTGGATGTTTACAGTTCCTGTGTTTTTATACATTTCTTACCCTCTACAGCACCCTCCAGTACCATGGAAGTTATCCCTTAGTGTCTTAACAGATCTCCTACCATCCTGTTCCTTCGTCTTGTCAGTGCTTTCCATATATTCCTTCCCTCGCCGACCTTATCAGACCGCCTAATTCTCTACATTGTTCCGTAGCTCACATCTCAAACGCTTTGATTTCACTTCTTTTTCGGCTCCCCACAGTGCATGTTTCACTACCACACAATGCTGAGCTCCAAACGTACATTCTCAAAATTTCCTCCTCAAATTGCCAGCCACTGTGGCCGCGCTGCTGCTACGGTCACAGGTTCGATTCCTGCCTCGGGCATGTATGTGTGTGATGTCCTTAGGTTAGTTAGGTTTAAGTAGTTCTAAGTCTATGGGACTGATGACCTCAGATGGTAAGTCCCATAGTGCTTAGAGCCATTTAAACCATTTGAGCCTCCTCAAATTAGGGCCATGTTGGATAATAGCAGATTCTCTTGGTCAGGAATGTATTTCTTGCCGTTGCTAGTCTGCTTTTTAGTCCTCCTTGCTTCCTCCATTACGGGTTACTTTTGTTTTCAGAGTAGCAGAATTTTTCAACTTCGTCTACTTTGTAGTCATCGATATTCACGTTAAGTTTCTCGCTATTCTCATTTTTTATGTTTCTCATTAATTTTGTTTTCTCCACTTTATTTTCAATCCATATTCTGTGCCCATTGAACTGTTCATTCCTTTGAACAGATCCTGTAATTCGTCTTCACTTCAATAAGAATAGCAATATCATCAGCAGACGCTTATCATTGGTAGGTTTTCTCTCTGTATCTTAAGCCCACTCTTGATCCTTTCTCTTATTTCCGTCATTGTTTGTTTGATGTTTAGATTGAACAGTAGGGGAGAAAGACTACGGCCCTGTCTTACACTCCTTTTAATCCAAGTACTTTCTTCTTGATCTTCCACTCTTATTGTTCCCTCTTGGTTCTTCCACATTTTGTGTATCACCTATCCTTTCCGGTTTCTTACTTCAATTTTTCTTAGAATTTCAAACATCTTGCACCATTTTACATGATCATTGTGGCATAATGACATAATGTCGTGTGACGTGGCATGAATGATCAACTCATATTTGAATATGATTTATAACCAAAAATTTTTGAAGACCATAGGATGACAGCTTCGGCTGTCAAGAGCAGTCGTCAATAATAAATATTGTTGCGATATTGGCTGAAACAATTTTTCCCTAGTCAGAATTCACCCATATGCTTCTTATCCGCAATTTAATGTCCTCAAGCCGTGGTGGTACTAGCTTTCACGTTACTGCTTTATTTGAAACCACTTCATTGGCTCACCTTGGCATCACGTTGATATTTCTGAATACTCGAGAGGATAACCTCTTGCTGTAAACGTAATCACTTACTACCGGCACGCTGTTTAATGCTTCCTCGGAATTCGAATTCATTCCGACCTTTCTTTCCGGATTCACAATACTCACAGAAGTTAGTATATCTTCTGGAGTAATTGAGGCTAACTCAAATATGCCATGAATACCTATTACAGTTGCAGTGCAAAACCCGTGGAAGAATCATTCTAAAATTTCTCTTCATGTTAAATTGCTTAAAAAAATTTCTCCATCACCAGCATATCTGCGACCGTTTGTATGCTTAGATCCAAGAGGAGTGGCAAAGAAAAGAATAAGTCGTAGTAAACTAAAACAAGTAACTTGAATGGGACAGAAAAACATAAAATAACCAATATACACGTAGGAAGTTCTAAATTATGCATCTCTGAAATCAATATTTGTTGCTAGATAGCATTCAACACTTTGTTGCTCCACCAGCCTGGAATATACTATTCTGTCTGTATGGATTTAAAAGGACACAGAGTGAGGTGGCATAGTGGCTAATGCAATTCACTCGCATTCAGGTTCAAATCCCCATCCACCCAACTAGATACAGAAGAGAAATTCAGACCTCAGCCACAATCCAATGGCGACAGTGAAAATTTGTGCTGACCGGGACGCGACCCCAGATTTCCCGCTTTACGCGAGCAGTCACCTGAACCGCTTCGGCTAACCGTTCACGCTTTCCATCCAACCCAAATTCTCCATTTGCAGCACACTTCACATGTATCGTCAAATGTCCGCTAATCTCACTGCACGCAGCTTCGCTTGATTCACGCAGGCATTCGGACGTAGTGTGCATCTGCGCTGAAGGTATCGTTATTCACAGTGTAATGATTCTTTACTTACGTGACCATTACGGCACTCCAACCCCAGTTCTCGATACCTGTAATATCGTACTACTTTTCTGCGAAGTAACAAACATATTTTTGTGACAATATTCACATTTGGTTTTATTAATGTATAGGTACTCCGCTGTATCGATGTATTACAGTGATATGGTTATTGTGTGTATTCATTTCTGTGAGACTGTCATAATCTTTGACTTACTTGTAACCGTTTTGGCGCGAATGCGCACAGAGCAGTCTTTGTTTCACTTTACAGAAGTTAAGTTGTTATTTCGCTTTGTAAAAAGTCTTGTGTTTGGTTAAAGTGGAAATTAAATATGTGAAGATTGATACAAAACTGTTTTCTTGATGATATGACAATTAAGAAGTATATGTGAATTTACAAGAAGTTAAATAAAAATGTGGATCGTGAACACCAAGTCAAAAATTATTTCTACCATACCATTGTTCTGATCTGGGATTGTATGATCATTAAGAATTTCCTGAAAAAACACATTTGTTAGGTCTTCAAATATTGCTAAAATACAGATCTGGACCTTCTAGCAGTCAAAGTGGAATCACCCTAGAATCAATAAGATGAGCCATAACAACTTCGACGAAATCTACGTGGGAATCCATTCAAGATAAGTGCCAAAATTAATGACCTTTTTACAGTGACTTCATTATTTCCATTCTGACAATACCATCCACAGTCAACAACTTTGTTGTTGCCCGATAAAGCGAACATATGCTGCGTGAGCAACATTATTAATCTGATTTCTAACCTACCTTACAAGTGGTGGTATTGTTAGAACCGTCAAGGCGCATATATATTATATATTACCCTTCTTTCAGAAAGTACAGATCTGATATATATATATATATATATATATATATATATATATATATATATATATATATATATATATCAGATTTGCACTCTTGCGGGAGTCAGATGGAAGCTATGGGCAATGAGGATAATGGACAGTGGACGCTATACTTGTAGTTTGCGACAGTTGAGAATTTGGAATGGACGGAAAGCTTGCTTGGATAGCCGAAGTGGTTAAGGTGACCGGTTGCGTAACGCGAGAGATCCGAGTTCGAGTCTCGGTCTGGCACAAATTTTCACTTGTGCCATCGGATTTATTTCAGCGCCCGACTACGGGTGATGTCTGAATTTCTCTTACATCATACTGTATATACACTTAAGTGACAAAGTCACGATATAGCGATATGCACGTATACAGATGGCGGTAATATCGCGTACACAACGTATAAAATAGCAGTGCATTGGTGGAACCGTCATTTGTACTCAGGTGACTCATGTGCAAAAGTTTCCGAAGTGATGTGGCCTCACGACGGGAATTAACAGACTTTCACTGTGGAATGGTAGTTGGAGCTAGACGCAGGGACATTCCATTTCGGAAATCGTTAAGTAATTCAACGTTCCAAGACCCATAGTGCCAACAGTGTGCCGAGAATACCAAGTTCAGGCATTACCCCTCACCACTGGCAACGCAGTGTTCGACGGCCTTCACTTTACGACCGAGAGCAGCGACGTTTGCGTAGAATTGTTAGTGCTAATAGACAAGCAACACTGCTGGAAATAACTGCTGAAATCAACGTGGGACGTACGACAAACGTATCCGTTAGGACAGTGCGGTGAAATTTGGTGTCATTGGATTATGGCAGCAGACGACGGACTGGAGCGCCTCTGCTAACAGTACATCTCCTTCAGCGCCCCTTCTGGACTCGTGACCATATCGGTTGGGCCCTAGACGGCTGTAAACCCATGGCCTGGTCAGATGAGTCTCAGTTTGCGCTGGTAACAGCTGATGGTAGGGTTCGAAGGTGGCTCAGACCCCACGAAGCTATGGACGCAAATTTTCAACACGGCACTTTGCAAACTTTTGGTGGCTCCATAATACGTTTTAAATGGAATGGACAGGGTCCTCTGGTCAAACTGAACCGATCATTGACTTGAAATGGCTATGTTCGGCTACTTGGAGACCGTTTGTAATTTGCAGCCTTTCACGGACTTCATATTCCCAAACAGCGGGGGGATTGTTATGGATGACAATGTGTCATGCCACCGAGCCACAATTGTTTGCGATTGGTTTGAAGAACAATCTGGACAGTTCGAACAGATGATATGGCCACCCAGCTCGCCGGACATGAATGCCATAGAACATTTATGCGGCATAATCAAGAGGTTGGATCGTGCACAAAATATTGCACGGCCAACACTTCCGCAATATAGACTGCTGTAGAGGCAGCACATCTCAATATTTATGCAGGGGACTTCCAACGACTTGTGGAGACCACGCCACGTCGAGTTGCTGCACTACGAGGGGCAAAAGTAAGTCCGGCACGATGTCATGAGATATCCCATGGCTTTTATCAACTCAGGAAGCAAGCAGCTGTTGCATCAAAAAGTGGTGTCTGTTATTTCGACCACGTCGCTTCAGCAAAATACGGAGATGGCTGTTTGGAAAGTGCACTGCTGATTTACTTCAGTGTCCTTTTCAAACCCGATTTTGTGTTCTATCTAGTTGTATCTACACTACTGGCCATTAAAATTGCTGCACCAATAAGAAATGCAGATGATAAGCGGGTTTTCATTGGACAAATATATTATACTAGAACTGACATGTGATTACACTTCCACGCAATTTGGGTGCATACATACTGAGAAATCAGTACCCAGAACAACCATCTCTGGCCGCAATAACGGCCTTGATACGCCTGGGCATTCAGTCAAACAGAGCTGGGATGGCGTGTACATGTACAGCTGCCCATGCAGCTTCAACACGATACCACAGTTCATCAAGAGTAGTGACTGCCATATTGTGACGAGCCAGTTACTCGGCCACCATTAACACATCTGAAATGTAACGTCCACTGTTCAAAGTGCAGTCAATACGAACAAGAGGTGACCGAGACGTGTAACCAGTGGCACCCCATACCATCACGCCAAGTGATACGCCAGTATGGCGATGATGAGTACATGCTTCCAATGTGCTTTCACCGCGATGTCGCCAAACACGGATGCGACCATCATGATGCTGTAAACAGAACCTGGATTCATCCGAAAAAATGACGTTTTGCCATTCGTGCACCGAGGTTCGTCGTTGAGTACACCATCGCAGGCGCTCCTGTCTGTGATGCAGCGTCAAGGGTAACCGCAGCCATGGTCTCCGAGCTGATAGTCCATGCTGCTGCAAACGTCGTCGAACTGTTCCTGCAGGTGGTTGTTGTCTTGCAAACGTCCCCATCTGTTGACTCAGGGATCGAGACGTGGCTGCACGATCCGTTACAGCCATGCGGATAAGATGCCTGTCATCTCGACTGACCTTTATCAAAGTCGGAAACGTGATGGTACTCGTTTCTCCTTCTGACACGAGGCATCACAACAACGTTTCATCAGGCAACGCCGGTCAACTCCTGTTTGTGTATGAGAAATCGGTTGGAAACGTTCCTCATGTCAGCACGTTGTAGGTGTCGTCACCGGCGCCAACCTTGTGCAAATGCTCTGAAAAGCTAATCATGTGCATTTCACAGCATCTTATTCCTGTCGGTTAAATTTCGCGTCTGTAGCACGTCATCTTCGTGTAGTGTAGTCGTCAGGTCATTAAACTCTAATCTTCCTTTCTGATGTTAAGAAGGTCTTTGATGAGATATAAGAAAGTTATTATTAATACCCGTCAAGTTTGTTTTACGGTTGTATGGTTCCAGGAGGAGCTCTGTTATTTGTAAATTAATACACTTTTTATTTAAAAAATCATACGCATCATTAAAATCGAATATATTAGTTGCAAAACTGTAACTTAGGGCCGGCCGAAGTGGCCGTGCGGTTAAAGGCGCTGCAGTCTGGAACCGCAAGACCGCTACGGTCGCAGGTTCGAATCCTGCCTCGGGCATGGATGTTTGTGATGTCTTTAGGTTAGTTAGGTTTAACTAGTTCTAAGTTCTAGGGGACTAATGACCTCAGCAGTTGAGTCCCATAGTGCTCAGAGCCATTTGAACCATTTTGTAACTTAGGAAGAAAGGCAACATGTAAATCAAATTTACTGACGTTTCTTCTATTATACTGGAAGCTGGACATACTTATCGTGGTTCATGTCACCTCCTCATTACAATAGCCTGTCTATACTTTATAATATGATCATGAACATTTTAATAGATTATTACATTTGTTCACCAGATATAATAGAAATATTTTTAAGTTTTGCTATTTAAGGCATCCGATACTTCAATATTTAATTAAAGGTGACTCTACCATTGAAAAGCCTTACGATATGCAGCCATGGAGTAACACAGTACCGTTAAAGTAACATTTAGGATTGTCATAAAAAATGAAAATTAGAGCCAGAATTAAGAAGACAAGAAACCCATCGGAACACTTACTTCAAAACCTCTTCCATGATTTGTGCTTCTTCTGCAGGCAATTTTGTTTCGTCATCGGGCAAATACGATTGTGGAGTGATACCATATTTTTGCTGAATCATCTCCAATGCTTGTAATTGTAACTCCAAATTCTTCTGTATCATCATTCGTTTGAAGATTTCGTAATCGTTGGCAGCCCACACTTGTTCAAAAAGGCTCTAAAACAGAAACGTGAACGTCTCTTCCATCTTACAGATCTACATTATGATTGTATATATTATTTGAGAGTTACTGTTCTTTACGAAGCTCAGACCTCGTGGAAGTTCACTTTTCCGATATTCCTCTGACCGCAAGCTTCTTCAAATTGCTCTGGAGTAATACCAATATCTTCCATGTGACTTTGGAGCATAACATCTACCTGAAAGCACACAGTTAGCTAATTTCACTTTATATAAATTACTAGCTAAATGAATTAGTTTCCATTATTTTGATAGTTCGTCCTAAAGAAGTATCAAGGCAAATACAGTTACCTACAGTGGGACTATAGTTGTATGCATACTTTATCGATGTTATTTCTGGTTGATCACGCTTGAATTAGATTAATGGTCATTCTTATGTATGGGTTAGCAGCCATTATAATGACTTAAAAAAAGTCTTTTCTGATTTTGTTCTTTAATGACTTTTTAAAAGCCTGCTACTGTGAAAACGAAGGTTTTTTTTTTATTTTACAGATACGTTTTCTGCTACAAGTCACGATTTTCTTTTATTAATATTTTTCACGACGCGTTTTGAGAAATGATTCCCGTTTTTAAGTGTGTTTTCTCTTTGTACTATGTCATTTTCACGTAATGTTTTAGATGTGTGAGGTTCTGCTTTACTTTGTTGACTTAACTGCAATATATATAAAAAATGATTGACTGATATGGTGTTGCAGCTTCAGTCAACGTGGTTTTGCTACGGAGGGGTAAAGCAAGGAGAAACTAGAGACGTCATTTTTCCCCTGAGCATGCTGCTCCACTGTATGGTTAAACGATGGTAGCATCATCTTGTGAAAATTATGCTGAAATAAAATAGTCCCCAGTTTGGATCTCCGGTCGAGGACTACTCAGAAGGATGTTGTTATCAGGAAAAACGAAAATGGCATTGTTGGGATAGGAGTGCGGAATATCAGATACTTGAAGTGGATTATCTGTAAGCGAAACAAAGACGTAAAAGCGTAAACAGTAAGGAGAAGTGTGGCGTTCTTAACATCAGGGTTGGGAAAGCGTCAGTAGAGGGAGAAACGGTAATGTTCTCCTACCTAGGAATTGAGGTTAGAAAAGATGGCTGGAGGAAATGAGGCATCATAAGCAGGAGCAGGCGCAGGAGCCAGTAAAGACAAACGTTGGTATCAAATATTAATTCGGAGTTGAGGAAGAGATTCCTGGAAAAGCATATCTGAATCTCAGCAATGTGTGGAAGTAAAATACAGATCACATGAACTCTTCGAATAAGAAACTGCAAATATTTGACATTTGACGTTACGCAAGGGTGATAAAATTAAGTAGACAGATATAGTATAATTTGAAGGGATTGGCCTTAGTAACTTGGTTGCCTATTTTGCATACTATTACGATCGCTCTCGTTTTTATGGAACTTATTTTAATAATAAACTAATTAAATCATGAATCCATATCGTATCAAAAGGGAAATTGTTCAGTTATACGAGGGTCATTCAATAATTAAAGAGACCAATTGGTCTGGAGAAAAAAACGTTAGTAGGGCATATTTAGTATTTTTATGGCTTTAAGTTGGAATCAGTGGGATGTGCCCTGATCAGCTGATGTATCAACATTGTTTTCTTTATAACCTCAGAAATACATTTCAAGATGGCGAGTTGAACAACGTTCTGTTAATCGTTTTTCACTTGCTGAAGGCGAGAAACTAGTCACTATATACTGTAGAATGCCTAAACCTTATGGTGAAGGTTGTACGAATCGTGCAAGTTTTTATATGTGGGTAGAGAAGATCAAAAGTGGTCGCTACTCAGTGACTGACGAACACCGTTCTGGCCGACCAGTTGCAGTTTCAACTCGGTCACTTGAAAGTGGAATTGATGACGTTATTCGTGCCGGCCGCCGTGTGACTGGGGAAATGGAATAAAAAAGCTTGTAGCCCATTGGAACAAGTACATAAATGTTCAAGGTGATTATGTTGAAAAGTAGAAAAAGTGTTGTTTTGTAATAATAAACGCTTTTTTGTCCAGACTAATTTATCTCGTTAGTTATTAAATGACTCTCGTAGTACGACACAAGCTGTTCGCTTTTGTGATGATTTGTCAAAAACGAATTTTATTTAAGTTCGTCGTTTAAGAATTCGACATGACTAAGATCCTTAGATTCAAGTGATATTTATCTATTTATTTATTTATTGGTGCGGTAAATCTTATATACATGCAATGTATTACAGACGATAGACATATTTTACAGTATAACAATATTAGGCAAAAGTTTGTTACTCATATAATCTGACAACCTGTAAAAGATAATTCTTAAATATACAAAATTTTGCATCTTTTTTTGAGTGCATTTATGTGTTTGGTATTCTTAGTAGTTTCTGGCAGCTTATTGTAATATGAAGGCTTTCACGACCGGGTGACAAATCTTCTGGTAAACCTTCCGGGATGTAAGGTCGTGGTCCATGAAACTCACCGGAGGAGAAACACCCCTATGAAGATGTCCAGCGCAGCTCTGGACGAAACGTTAGGAGTTAAAGAGTTTCATGGACCACGACCTTACATCCCGGAAGGTTTACCAGAAGCTTATTGTAAATTGTTGTACCAGAGTGAGAAGCACAATTTTGAGATAGACTTTTGCTGGAATAATTTACATTGATATTTTCCTTAACCTAGTATGTTACTCATGCACAGCAGTGTTTTGGATAAAGAGATTCTCTTTCTTCGTCATACTCTTTTTTACAAAGAGCACAATCTCTAGTCTATAAATACAAGGACGAGGGAGACTATTTAAATCTCTGAAGAAGGCTTACAGGAACTTCCATTGTTGCTTCTTGTGTTATTCGGATTATTCTTTTTTGTTTTCTGAATGTTATTGTAGCAGGAGGAAAATTTCCCCAAAAGATAACACCATATCTTAATAGTGAGTGTATACGATAAAAATACACGCTTTTACTGTTTCAAGAGTTGTATTTCTCTATAGTACTTTGATTACATATGTTAATTTAGAGAGTTGGTAGTTTAAGGATGTTATGCGAGAGCTTCACTGCTTACAGGCAAACGCATAAAAACTTTGCCACAGAGACATTCTGAATTCTGTGGTTGTTAATGTGAATCGGTGGCTTTTCAGTATATTTATTTTGCTGGGGCTGAAAGTTTTTTGTGGGTTTAAGACGAACCTGTTTTTATAGAGCCATTGGAACTTCATCTGTGATGACACCTTCAGCAGTGGTAGGATCTTTACTATTTTTCGCATAATAAGGAGACTGGTCTCATCTGAAAATAGTACTGCTTCCGCATTCTTTACGCACGAGGGAAGATTATTAACACATGAGAGCAGATTATTAATCCATACTAGAAAAATAAATAGTCCTGGATAGAGCCCTGTGGTGTATAGTGTTATCGTGGCTGTGTCTGACTTCTGTAACCTGAGATTGATTACTTAAGTCGGATTTCAGCCACTCATTTGGCAGACCTCACACACCATAACACTCAAGTTTTTTAAGAGTATAGTATGATCTATAACATCAAAAGCGCCTGTTAAAACTAAGAAAATACCTGAAATTTTGGATTGATTGTGAACTGCACTTATGATGTGGTTGACAAGATGAAAAGTAGCAGTCTCAGTGTAATGTTGAGCTCTGAAACCATGCTGGCACACTGATTAGCATGTTAATAATGACGTGAGACGGAGTAATTAGGACACAAGATGAGTCAGTTAGGTGTGACTGAGTGTTACATGCAGTAGAGGATTGTAGATACCAATAACAAACGCGTATTTGGTGCAATGTGCAATAACATATTACCTGTCGCAGTGGTTGACGACAGTGTTATAATGACTTATGTTTGGATTACACATTTTTCAAGATCAGATATCTTTCAGCAAAGAAAACCTAGTCTTGGGAAAGTCTTTTGGCAATGAAATCAAGGAAAAAATATGTGCTCTCTAAATAAACCGTCATGTGGTGGTGCGTAATAAGCAATGTCGGCAGACTGATGTAACGTTATTGTTCCTTACCAAGTCTTTGTATTCATCGTGAACCTTTCGATATTCTTCTTCGTGCTCTGTGTCTCCTGTGTCGAAAACTGTAACAAGCAGAATGCCTCAGTTGCAATTCCCTAATTATCAACTGTCATGTATAAGCACAACACAAAAATTACTTATAATACTAGTCATAAATACGTACTTTAAAGTGATGTCTATTGCAGTCATGTTTGCTGCGCATTACGAACGGAAACAATTCCGATATTACTAAGAAATCGACTCATCTGTTTTCTGTTATTGTCCATTCTGTCAGTGAGAACAGCATAGGTAAGAATCTCTGTTAGTCCCTCATATTTCCCCCTTTATATTCAGTTTTGTGTCAACTTTTACTTCATACTAAATCGAAACATTTATTGGTTCATACATCAATGTTAACTGCAAGTTAAACAATGAGGACGATTTGGTAGTATAGGTTTAGCTTACTAATCAAAAGATTAAGTTCCACACGATTTTTTTTCTTACACAGCGTGAGTTTCACCTCTGGGGGACTTCACGTATTTGAAAAAGGCTGAACTGCAAAGCTCCATCTAATATTAAAAATCTCCAGGCTGACAGGCTGTGGTCGATATGTAAAACTTTCTTCTGACATTTCGTCTCCGGTTGCAGGGACATCCTCAGATGAGAAGCGGCGAACTGCATTCAGAACGCGAGAAAGCACGGAACATATTGGTTAGACGACGCCACGGTCGAACACTTGATGCCGGCTAGGAGACTATTTCTGGTAGATCCCACATTCTCGATTCAAAAGTACTCGATCGTCATTCTGTCGATGCAAAGTTGACACACTTTTTATCTAATTTGACACCTTCCTCTTTTCTGTTAAAATTATTACAGTGTCTGTAAATCTCAACAGGCTCTCTGAACAACAGGCACTGCAGACTGCCATTAAAATACCAGATAGATGGTATCGCTATGCTGATACTTCCGTAGTACGGACACGAAGTGCAGAAGAGTTGGATGCCTTCTTGGAACATCTTAATAGTATCAACAAAAAGTCCAGTCTGCTATGGAGACGGAAACTAACGGGCAACTCAATTTTTTGGATTGGACTGCAATCAAACGTGTGGACGGTATGTTGGGCCATAAGGAATATAGAAAAGCCACACGTACCGATCGTTACCTTCATAAAGATTCTAACCACTACCCAGACAAAAAAAAGAGGTGTTACTTAAACCTTGGTGGACGGAGCCTTCAGAATTTATGAACCGTTTTATTTACAAGACGAGCTCAACCACCTACGTTTGACCTTTAAGAAGAAGGGTTATTCTAACAGTATACAGATCGAGCTCTTCTCACCAGCGAGAGAATCAGCATCAACGAGGAAGAACGGCCTCCCAACGGAATAGTTTTTCTTCCGTTTATTAGTAAGACCACACATCGCATTGGGAAAGTCTTTGGCAAGTACAGAGTTGAAACTGTTTTCAGGCCCAGCAAGAAGCTAAAAGAGCATTTAAGAACAGCAAAGATTATAAGACACCATTTGGTTTATATAAAATTCCTTGTAGTTTTGGGCTAGTGTATATTGTTACCACGTTTTTAGTGGGACATCAGAGGAATTGATGTCTGCCGTAGCGGATCATGCTTACAAAGAGGGTACTCATGAAATAAAATTCAGTGAGACGAACGTCATATCTAGGACACAGCATTAGTATGCGCTTGTTTAGATAAGCTATTGAGATTTAAACACCATGATCATTTTAACAGAAAATAGGAAGGTGTTAAATTAGAAAATATATGGATTCGACTTTGCACTGACAGACTGAGGATCGATTACTTTCACTTGAGAATGTTGGCACTACCAGAGATAGTGTCTTAGCTGACGTCACGTGACGCCTCTATACTGCATGTACATTGAGGTGACAAAAGTCAGCCGGCCATTGTGGCCGACCGGTTCTAGGCGCTCCAGTCCGAGAACCGCACTGCTGCTACGGTCGCAGGTTCGAATTCTGCCTCGGACATGGATGTGTGTGATGTCCTTAGGTTAGTTAGGTTTAAGTAGTTCTAAGTCTAGGGGCGTGATGACATCAGATGTTAAGTCCGATAGTGCTTACAGCCATTTGAACCATTTTTTGACAAAAGTTACGGGACACCACCTAATATCGTGTCGGACATCCTTTGTCCCGGCGTAGTCCAGCAGCTCGATGTGGTGTGGACTCAACAAGCCGTTCGGAGTCACCTGCAGACATATCGAGCTACGATGCCTCTAATGCCTTCCATAACTGCGAACGTGCTGCCGGTGCAGCATGCTGTGCACCAACTGACCTCTCGACTACGTCCCATAAATGTTCGATGGGATTCATGTCTGGCGATCTGAGAGGCCAAATGCCAAATCATTCGCACGAAGTGTCCAAAACGTTCTTCAAACCAGTCGCGAACAACTGTGGCCCGGAGACGTGGCGCATTGTCATCCGTCAAAATTTCATCGTTGTTTTGGTGTATGAAGTCCATGAATAACTGAAAATGGTCTCTGAGTTGCCGAACATTAGTATTTCCGGTCAATGATCGGTTCAGTTGGACTAGAGGACCCAGTTCATTCCATGTAAACACTGCCCACCTCGTAATGGAGTCACCACTTGCCAGTTCATTCCATGTAAACACTGCCCACCTCGTAATGGAGTCACCACTTGCTTGAACAGTGCCTTTGTAAGCGTATTGTCATATCACCGGCTTATTTGTGGAGTATCTTTGCGGGCAGCCGCGTCTGCAGAGTCGAGCGCGAGACACGGAACTGTGATGTTGTGTAGTGTGTAGCTCTGCACGTGAAGACATTGTTAGCATTGAAGTTGAAGTGTTGCTATAAGTGTTATTACAGTAAGGTGATAAAATAAGTAAATGATTCAGAGGAAAGTGCGTCAAGAAGTAATTTAAAAATGAGCAGTGCTGCTGATAACGTATTTGTGTATCCTCTCGTTGCGTGTCGTACCGCACAGTATCAATCATCCGCGTCGTGTTCCGTCTCTCAGAATGAACTAATGTGAATCAGCAAAAATTAGTTACCACAAAGAGTACAAACAAGTGCGAGTGTCTTGTAGCCAGCGTGAGGACGTGCGTTCGATCATCGCGTTTCCGAATTATCAACAATCAGTCGCGCCGCGACGGTTACGCGCAAGCTCGTACAACTCAGAACTGTGAACTGTAAATTTAACTTTGTGAACAGTGTTAAAATATCATTACTAGTGTCAAGGAGGACTGGTACCAAATATCTGTGTATGCGTGACGATAGCAAATATCCTTCAACTTTCCCCACAGAAAGAAATCCGGAGACGTCAGATCCGGTGAACGTGCGGGCCGTGGTATGTTGCTTCGACGACCAATCCACCTGTCATGAAATATGCTATTCAATACCGCTTCAACCTCACACGAGCTATGTGCCGGACATCCATCATGTTGAAAGTACATCTCCGTTCTGTCATGCAGTGATACATCTTGTAGTAACATCGGTAGAACATTACGTGGGAAATCATCATACATTGCACCATTTAGATTTCCATCGATAAAATGGGGGCCAATTATCCTTCCTCCAATAATGCCACACCATACATTAACGCGCCAAGGTCGCTGATGTTCCACTTGTCGCAGCCATCGTGGATTTTCCGTTGCCCAATAGTGCATACTATGCCGGTTTACGTTACCGCTGTTGGTGAAAGACGCTTCGTCGCTAAATAGAACGCGTGCAAAAAATCTGTCATCGTTCCGTAATTTCTCTTGTCCCCAGTGGCAGAACTGCACACGACGTTCAAAGTCGTCGCCAAGCAATTCCTGGTGCATAGAAATATGGTACGGGTGCAATCGATGTTGATGTAGCATTCTCAACACCGATGTTTTTGAGATTTCCGTTTCTCGCGCAATTTGTCTGCTACTGATGTGCGGATTAGCTGCGACAGCAGCAAAAACACCCACTTGGGCATCATCATTTGTTGCACGTCGTGGTTGACGTTTGACATGTGGCTGAACTCTTCCTGTTTCCTTAAACAACGTAACTATCCGGCGAACGGTCCGGGCCCTTGGATGATGTCGTCCAGGATACCGAGCAGCATACATAGAACACGCCCATTGGGCATTTTGATCACAATAGCCATACATCAACACGATATCGACGTTTTCCGCAATTGGTAAACGGTCCATTTTAACACGTGTAATGTATCACGAAGCAAATACGTCCGCACTGGCGGAATGTTATGTGATACCACGTACTTACACGTTTGTGACTATTACAGCGCCATCTATCACAAAGCGAAAAAAGTGGTCCAACTAAAACATTCATATTTCCTTACGTACTACACGAATATGTAATAAAAATGGTGGTTCCTATTTTTAAAAAAACGCAGTTGATATCCGTTTGACCTATGGCAGTGCCATCTAGCGGGCCAACCATACCGCCAACTGGTTTCCCCCTTCAAGCTAGAAGAGTTTCGTTCTTTGTAGTTTTTTCGTTTGATGCTTATTTAGTGAGATATTTGGCCCGGTCACTATCAATGGATCACTCTGTATATTCGGTGTTTCCTCGATTTCTGACTGCAGTTCACCGCGTGAACTCTGAAGATCTCTCCCGCAGCAGGAGACGAAACGTTAGGGGAAAGTCTACGTATCGGCAGGGTCTATCAGCCCGGTAGTTTTAAGTGAAGTTAATACCGTCCGTCAAAGCCTGCATTATATGAACCCATCTGATAGATCGTATTTTTTTTTTTCGTGGCTGTCTTTTTCGTTTAAACGATATCCGTGACTGTCTTCTTCGTTTAAACGATATCGAGAATGTTACTGCGAAAGAAGAGCGTCGTTCGTCACTGCAAAGAATGCCAACTTATTTGAGATCCCTACGTTAGTGTAGACTATAAAATAACTGCGCTGTTTCTATTTTTTTTTCTTTTATTGACTGGCAACTGGACACTGTCGCTCTTCAGCTGACAGCATTCATAAAATATGCAGACATAGTTTCTAAAAATTATAAAATACGTGCATGTTATTTAAATTATTAAACTATTCGTTTGTACAGTGAAGATTATAAGTGAACCATGATTGTACACAGGGTGGACAAAATAAAATGGGCCATAAATAATTATGAAGAGCAGACTGAAGTTTAAGAGAACCGTACGGCTGTATCAGTGTGGAAGAAAGTGGGATAATATATTGAGAAAGAATGAGAGAAGTTTGCTATTCATTAAAGATGTGGGTATTGCGATAACGCACAACGCAGTAGGTAAGGCAGTCGACATCTCTAAAGAGATCTCTAAAGAGATCAATCAGAGTTTTGGAAAGACGAACATAGGTATTAGGAAGATAACTGTGAAGGAACCTTGGGTAAAAGAAGTACTTCAACTTATCGACCGACGAAGAAAGTACAAATATGCTCAGAAAAAGACAGCAATACAGTAATATAAAAATCACCTATGGGTGAAATACATAGGAAGTGCGGGGAAGCCAAGAAGAAATGGCTGCAGGAAAACTTGAAGAAATACAAACAGAAATACACTCCTGGAAATTGAAATAAGAACACCGTGAATTCATTGTCCCAGGAAGGGGAAACTTTATTGACACATTCCTGGGGTCAGATACATCACATGATCACACTGACAGAACCACAGGCACATAGACACAGGCAACAGAGCATGCACAATGTCGGCACTAGTACAGTGTATATCCACCTTTCCCAGCAATGCAGGCTGCTATTCTCCCATGGAGACGATCGTAGAGATGCTGGATGTAGTCCTGTGGAACGGCTTGCCATGCCATTTCCACCTGGCGCCTCAGTTGGACCAGCGTTCGTGCTGGACGTGCAGACCGCGTGAGACGACGCTTCATCCAGTCCCAAACATGCTCAATGGGGGACAGATCCGGAGATCTTGCTGGCCAGGGTAGTTGACTTACACCTTCTAGAACACGTTGGGTGGCACGGGATACATGCGGACGTGCATTGTCCTGTTGGAACAGCAAGTTCCCTTGCCGGTCTAGGAATGGTAGAACGATGGGTTCGATGACGGTTTGGATGTACCGTGCACTATTCAGTGTCCCCTCGACGATCAACAGTGGTGTACGGCCAGTGTAGGAGATCGCTCCCCACACCATGATGCCGGGTGTTGGCCCTGTGTGCCTCGGTCGTATGCAGTCCTGATTGTGGCGCTCACTTGCACGGCGCCAAACACGCATACGACCATCATTGGCACCAAGGCAGAAGCGACTCTCATCGCTGAAGACGACACGTCTCCATTCGTCCCTCCATTCACGCCTGTCGCGACACCACTGGAGGCTGGCTGCACGATGTTGGGGCGTGAGCGGAAGACGGCCTAACGGTGTGCGGGACCGTAGCCCAGCTTCATGGAGACGGTTGCGAATGGTCCTCGCCGATACCCCAGGAGCAACAGTGTCCCTAATTTGCTGGGAAGTGGCGGTGCGGTCCCCTACGGCACTGCGTAGGATACTACGGTCTTGGCGTGCATCCGTGCGTCGCTGCGGTCCGGTCCCAGGTCGACGGGCACGTGCACTTTCCGCCGACCACTGGCGACAACATCGATGTACTGTGGAGACCTCACGCCCCACATGTTGAGCAATTCGGCGGTACGTCCACCCGGCCTCCCGCATGCCCACTATACGCCCTCGCTCAAAGTCCGTCAACTACACATACGGTTCACGTCCACGCTGTCGCGGCATGCTACCAGTGTTAAAGACTGCGATGGAGCTCCGTATGCCACGGCAAACTGGCTGACACTGACGGCGGCGGTGCACAAATGCTGCGCAGCTAGCGCCATTCGACGGCCAACACCGCGGTTCCTGGTGTGTCCGCTGTGCCGTTCGTGTGATCATTGCTTGTACAGCCCTCTCGCAGTGTCCGGAGCAGGTATGGTGGGTCTGACACACCGGTGTCAATGTGTTCTTTTTTCTATTTCCAGGAGTGTAATTGAGAAGAACTGACTCGACATTTAGAAAAGTCAAAACAAATTTTTGTCAGATTAAAAGCGTGGGCGGCAATACTAGAAGTGGAATGAGAATTCCCCTGTTAAACACAGAAGAGAAACAGGGCAGAGGCCGGCCGTTGTGGCCGGGCGGTTCTAGACGCTTCAGTCTGGGACCGCGCGACCGCTACGGTCGCAAGTTAGAGTCCTGCCTCGGGCATGGATGTGTGTGATGTCCTTAGGTGTGTTAGTTTTAAGTAGGTCTAAGCTCTAGGGGACTGATGACCTCAGAAGTTAAGTCCCATAGTGCTCAGAGCCATTTGAACCAAACCGGGTAGATGGAAAGAGTAGGGATGAGCAAAAAAACAGAGATATATCAAAATATCAATATTTGTTATAATAATATCGATAAATACCGCCGATATCTAAATTATAGATATATCAGTTTATCGTCATCATACAGTGAGCATCGAATGTGGTATTATTTATTGTCTATCTTTTCTTGCCTAATGGGCACTATAGTTCTTATCGCCAGATTTCCTGTCCATTCCAGCTACTACCAATCTTTGCAGTGTAACAGTAAATGTCTTAGAATGGGCTAGATTTAATTCATATTCAATACTACAAAAGTGCAAGAGATTTGAGCATGAACGTATCTGCGTATTCATTAAAGTTTGTTACCTTCGTGCGTCATTTCTACCACTGCAAATAAAAGATATGAGGTGCAAAACGAACGTTTGATGACAACACTGTATGGGAATGGTGAAAATTACCACTTCCTGCTCCCAACTATGACGCAGAATGTGCATTCACCTTACCCCCGGGGTACCCGGATCAAGAAAATATATACGCGCTGTAAAAGTAACGCAGACTCGGCATAAAAGTCACACACATTGCTGCACTGGTATTTAATGGAAAATGGACTCTTCTGTTCCGAAATTTTTGTGGTAACACGGCATTTCATGTGCATAACACAAATCAGAAGCGTTTCACTCAAGAGACTTCTCTCGCATAGCTATGGCCAAGGGTATCGATATTTCAAAATATAGATATATATTTGCCCATCCATAGGAAAGAGTACGTTTAAGGGGTCTACGAGGAGAAGGAAATGTGTGATGACGTGATAGAAGAAGAGTCAATATGGAAGAGAGAGGGGATCCATTATTAGAATCAAAATTTAAGAGATCTTTGAAAAACTTAAATGAAGCAGAATGGATAGATAACATTCTATCGGAATTTGTGAAATTTTGTATGTGTGTGTGTGTGGGGTGGGGGAGTGGCACCCAGACGACTATTGAACTTGGTGTCTATAATCTAAGAGACTAGCGATATTTTCGGGAAACATCATGCACACAATTACGAAGAGAGCAAGAGTTGATGATTGCGGGAACTACTGCACAATCAGCTTGTCAGCATCGAAGTTGCTGCCAAGAATAATGGAACTGAATATTGTGGATCTGATAGATAACGATTATTTTCGCTTTCAAGGAACCAGAGATGCGCTACTGATGTTGTGCTTAATAATGGAAGTTAGACTGAGGAAAAATAAAGATATATTCATAGGCTCTGTTGACCTGGAAAAAGCACTCGACAATGTAAAATAATGCAAGCTGCTCGAATTTATCGATTTTATGAGAAAATTGGGGTAAACTATAGCGAAATACGGGTAATATATAATTTGTACAAGAACGAAGAGGGGGCAATAAGAGTGGAAGACAACAAAGTGCTCGGATTAAAAAGGGAGAAAGACAGGGATGTAGTTTTCTCTCCTACCATTCAACCTAAACATCGAAGAAACAATAACGGAAATAAAAGAAAGGTTCAAAACTGGGATTAAAATTCAGAATGAAAGGATACCAGTGACAAGATCTGTTGATGATGTTGCTACCCTTAGTGAGGGTGAAGACGAATTACAGGATCTGTTCAATGGAATGAACAGTCTAACGAGTACAGAATATGGACTGAGAATAAACCGGAAGAGTACAAAAGTAATGAGAAGTAAAGGAAATGAGAGTTGCGAGAAACTTAACATAAAATTTGCTGAACAGGAAGTAGGGGAAGTTAAGGTATTCTGCTACCTAAGCAGCGAAATAACCCATGGAGTACGAAGTGAGGAGGGCATAAAAAGCAGACTAAAACAGGCAAAGACGGCATCAATATTTCCACTCATGGGCGGAAACAATACAGCGACAGTGAACCGTTCATACTTTCCCTCGTATCTCATAAACGGTTCAGTATGTCGAAACTAGATTACAGCAGACAATAGCATACAAAGAGGAGATTATTCTACCCTATTGTTAACTTGCAAATATTCTTACGTACCGCAAATACAAGGAATTACAGATTGTTTCAATGGAATAATGTAATTTTTAATGACCTTCAATAGCTGGTGAAATGTGAATTGTTGTGGGTTTACAACAACATTAATGAAGAAATTACTCGTTTTATATACATACCGAAAATAGGGCTTATTCTCTCTTCTCACTTGTTCTCAGTCGCTGTCTTGGGAATCTATCAGAACTGCGATTTTATTATCGTGTTAGTGTGGTGCAGCTCTGTAAACCTTGCTGTGTGATAGCGAAAGATGCCAATTTTAACATTGCGTAGTAAAAAGCAAAGTGTAGGTGGTGCTCAAAGCTTGCCACTGATGAGGCTTCTCTGAACGACAACAAGTGTAACATGTCTGGGGAGAATAAACCGCTTTTTCTGCTGTAATTTAGGCGGAATCGTGTAACCCGGTGTGTTTTTAATGATGTATACCTGGGATTAGAACTTGCAAAATAATTTTATTAGTGCACTTCAATGATAAGAGAAATATGACACCAGTTCACAGCACACAGTGCACCAGCTTTTTGTCCCTATCCCCATTCAGAGTGACCTTTTGAACTTTTCAACCTCAAACATCTTTTGCTAAGTTGAAGATATAATATATCTTCATCTTGATAAGTAATTGCAAAGGGCTCCTAAAAGGAACTAATCATGTTTTTACGAAGAGCACTATGATCCTTTTCGGCTGAACAAAAGTAGTTCTCATTGAGAAAATACTACTATTTAGTAGCTCTGAAGCTATGATCACTCTGACGAATTGCAGTATTCTGTCGAGTACTATCAGGGTGAGTCAGTTTAGTTCTTCTCTCTGTACAGTTATACGAACAAAGAAATAATGTGCCGTTTGGTGCAAATTGCTTCATGTTTCGCAGATCACTGAAATGTAAAAAAATGATCTGGTTAAATTCAGTCCCGATCGTTCACTACTGAAAATGTTCTATGCTGAAGGTTTCCGCTGAAATTTCAACAGTAGGAATGATATATTTTCGTCTGACGTGTTTTCTTTTTTTTTATTTTTTTTTAACAAGGAAAGCATCACTAGTGGCGAGTTTGGAGGCCACGGTACTTTCATCGTGGGGCAGTTTTGAATTTGATACCAAATACCCCATTAAGCTGATGGCTTCAGCGGCCAGAGGCTGCAGTCATGTGTGTGTGCGTTGCGTTTGCTCGCTCGCGCGCGCAGGTGTGTGTGTGTGTGTGTGTGTGTATCTGTCGTCTATTTTGGAAAAAGGCCTTGTTGCCCGAAAGCTTATATTTTCATAGTCTTTTTGTTGTGTCTATCTGCGACTTAGCATCTCCGCTATCTGGAGATAAGTTTAGATTAGTGGTCTGCGTGTGGCTTTTATGCCTACTCGAATGTTTCGGTGTAAGTAGTTCCGTGAAACTCCGACAGATGTCAATGTAGTCGCTTTTCACACAGGGAACAACTGCATTCCACTTTTCTCACGCTCGTTCGAGCATGCTATTATGCTCTACTGGCCTGACCGTCCATTCTGGGAAGGGGGAAAAATTCATTTCTCCGATTTTCACGTTGTAAAAACACTTTATGATGTACAAGACTACACCACATTGTTTTATTAACTTACTAGTTGAGTACCCGACGCTGCGGGGATACGCATTTATTTCAGTCTTCTATTCGTCCATCCCCTCTTTCCCTCTCTGTCCATCACCTCCAGCCCCTTCTCTGTGCCTGCACACTCTCTGTCGATCTCCTGTCTCTCTGTCAATCTCCTCCTCCCCTCTCTGTCCACCCGCTCCTTCCCTTCCTTCCCTTTAACCCTCCACATCCGTCTACCCTCGCAAATTCCATTATCTCCTCCCCCTCCCTTCGTCCATCCCTCCACCCTCTCTCTGTCCATCCTCCCCTCCCCCTCTCCCATCTCACCTACTCCTCTTCCCTTTCTCTGTCCATCTCCCCCTCCCCCCATCTCTGTTCATCTCCTTCTCTCCTCTCTCTGCCTTTCTCTTCTTCCCTCTATATTTGCCTATCACCCTTCTTTCATTTTCCCTGTCCAACCCCTCCTCTCCCCTATCTCTTTCCATTTCCCCTCCCCCTCTTCCTGTCCTTCTCCTCCTCCACCCATCTGCGTCTTCCTTCCCCCTAACTGTCTGTCCATCGCCTCTTCCGGCTTCTCTCTCCGCATTATTGCGTTCAGCCCAACAGGACGCTAGTGGCTGTTTCCCCACAGTATTTCTTTCCATATCGTAGCTAATATGTGTATCAAACTTGACTGGAATCGTTCCAGGGATTTAGGATGAGCTTTTTACCCGTTCCCTCGCCAGCATACGTAATTTCACACGTATTTGTACAAGTATTTCACCTGTATCTCTAGCCAATTTCGGCTTGCAGTAACATTTGGACGCAGCTCAGGGTTTATGACGTCGTAGCTGTTGAACTGTAAAATTATGTAATTTTCTATGTACATTCAGTGGCATATGTGGATATTGTCTGTGATATGTGTGGCGATTATAGTTGGTAGTGAAGAAGCAATAAATTAAAATGTCATGCATGATGCTGTAGTTTTTCACTCATCTCGTATAAACACATCAAAAAAAGGTTTTGCATCACCCCAGTTCCCAGACCTCCTGAAGATAGACGTTGACTGCGGATATTGTATCACAGACACAAGTCCGTTTGACTGTTCAGAGAGGTCACTAAACCCGTCCAGACATGTAAATAACTGTGCATGAGCAGCGCCTATTAGACGGAGGGGGTCCGACAGCCGATCAGTTCCAGACGTTCCACCAGGAAGGAGGTACGCGGCTCGTGTTGTCTGTAGTTCAACCATGCCTAGACGGTCAATACCGCGGTCAATCGCGTCCGCATTGTTACTTCGTGTCGGGAAGGGCTTTCAACAAGGGAAGCGTTCAGGCGTCTTGGAGTGAACGAAAGCGATGTTGTTCGGACATGGTGGAGATACAGAGGGGCAGGAACTGTCGATGACATGCCTCGCTCAGGCCGCTCAAGGGCTACTACTGCAGTGGATGACAGCTACTACGGATTATGGCTCGGAGGAACCCTGACATCAACGCCACCATGTTGAATAATGTTTTTCGTGACCACAGGACGTCGTGTTACGGCTCAAACTATGCGCAATAGGCTGAATGGCGAGGTCCACCTTTGCAACCACGACACCATGCAGCGGGGTACAGATGGGCCCAACAACATGCTGAATGGACTGCTCAGGGTTGGCATCACGTTCTCTTCAACGATTCAACCAGACAATCGTCGGAGACGTATTTGGAGGCAATCCGGTCAGACTGAACGCCTTAGACACACTGTCCAGCGAGTGCAGCAAGGTGGAGGTTCCCTGATGTTTTGGAGTGGAATTATGTGGGGCCGACGTACGCCGCTGGTGCTTATGGCAAGCGCCGTAACGGCTGTACGATACGTGAACGCCATCATCCGACCGACAGTGCAACCATATCGGCAGCATATTGGCAAGGCATTCGTCTTCATGTACGGCAGTTCGCGCCCCCATCGTGCATATCTTGTGAATGACTTCCTTCAGGATAACGACATCGCTCGACTAGAGGGCCAGTATGTCATCCAGACATGAATCCTGTCGAACATGCCTGGGGTAGATTGAAAAGGGCTGTTTATGGACGACGTGGCCCACCAACCACTCTGAGGGATCTACGCCGAATCGCCGTTGAGGAGTGAGACAATCTGGACCAACAGTGCCTTGTTGAACTTGTGGATAGTATGCCATGACGAATACAGGCATGCATCAATGCAAGAGGACGTGCTACTGGGTATTAGAGGTACCGGTGTGTACAGCAATCTCCACCACCACCTCTGGAGGTCTCACTGTATGGCTGTACAACACGCAATGTCTGATTTTCATGAGTAATAATAAGGGCGGAAATGATGTTTATGTTGACCTCTATTCCAATTTTATGTACAGGTTTCGAAACTCTCGGAACCGAGGTGATGCAAAACATTTTTTGATGTATGTTATCTGAACTGTGTGTAACAATGATGTAATTTTGCTGCTAAATTCAGTCTTATATGTGAATACTGTCTGCAAAATGTGTAGTGAATACATTTATTAATGAAGAAGTAATAAATAAAACGTCGTGCTTCATGCGATAGTTTTACTGCTTGAACAGCGAATACGTAGTAAGTGACAGATATTTTTTGCTTTCATTATTTTTTGTGGTCGCTGCGAGAAAAAGTTTCGTAAATGTTTGAGATTACATGATAAACTTCTTGCAAGTCACTAAGTTCCGTCGTTCTCAAGTACTGAATGACTAAATACGGGCATTTGCACGTCATGGGCTACACTACTTCCCCCCCCCCCCCCTCCCATACCACACACACAGGACGCTGGTTCTTACCCCCACAGCAACGATTTCTAGGCAGTAAGTGATAAACGTACCAAGTTGAAGTCGGTTGAATGGACATACGCCCATTTTGATAATAAGTATGGATTGTTACAGCAGATTTTTTTTTTCTTGTGTAAAAATAAAACTGGTTCTTTTCATTTCGCATGAATTTTTTAGTTCTATAACGTTTGTCAATCGATGGTTAAAAAAGTCTTATTTTTCACACAAAATAATGCGATATCTTAGCTCTGTGATAGATCTTATTTTGGTTTAGCCATGAAGTATAAGTCATTTAATAAGTATCAGGACACTATGCGGGGCAAATATGCGTCATAAACATACCTGCGCCGAAAAGAGACACATACGAAAACGAAGATGAACATATATCGGTACTCCAATGTTTCCTTAAGCTAATCTCAAATGTTTCACTCTTCAACTATCTGTCTCTTCCTGTCTGTGATTCTGGGTGCACATACTACGTGTGTGCCAGACAACATTATGTATTTGTGTAGAAGCTTTTACAATATATCTTCTGGAAAGGGAGGCAGTTTCTTTCATTTCTAAATCGTTTAATCCTAAAAATGATACGTGGATACACCATAGCCTGCAAACTTCGAAACACATGACGACGTTATTTATGATTGTATTATACTACATTCTTTATCATGAAAGAAGTAAAAATAACTCTGTTCTGTGGCGTCGATAGTTACGATGCCACAACGTAGGTGCACGCTCTCATAAGTTGGCACTACGAGGGGAGACTAACTACGCCGACCACAGCGCCCTCTGGCTGACGCTGTGGAGCTCAGGGAGTGCCGTCTTGATTTCGGCACATTTCATCAAGAGCAGACGGCCTGGAAATATCGCTTCTTCTACCGAGTGGGATAGCTTGCTATTGAGACTTTATCTTAGTTACGTTCAGTTAAAGTTTGGACGGCAACGAGTATTTGTTAGCATTGAGATTATACAGAACAGTTATCCTAACTTCACAGGATTAGACATTGACTACGGCTTCACACCTACATGCTCATCCTAGCCAAAGTTATGTATGCATTTGACATTTACTTGTGTTTTTGACTCTATTAAAAGTGTTAAAGTTACAAGCAGTACCGAAGTGCTTTACCTCTCCTGCTCCTATTTGCTTTCTTCACTCTCACAGAAGCAGTTCACAGGAGCAGACCCACGCGCCGCCTATCCAGGGGGGATACAAAATGTTCAAAGGAGAGTTAATATATCTATCGATTTAGACAGTTACAGTGGTAATCGTAAAGAGACTGTGGACGTGCCAACTTAGACGCATGCATTGCTGCTGGTAAAATTATCCGTCAGCCACACACACCGAAATAATCCAAAATAATCCACATTACTCGCACTCCTTACGGCGCCAGTGCTTAAATACCAGTATAGGTCCTTAATGGACCATTCACCGTTTCTAAATTCGTATCGGTCATTGTGAAATGACGCTATTTGTGAAGCAAGTGCTCTTGAGTTACAAATCTTGTAATGAAAAAGTGTGATAGTGTGCAGCTTACTGATGGATGCACGTTAGACCACAAATTACTGAGAGTGAAACACAGCTGAAAGCACAAAATCGTATGCCAAATGAAAGTGACACTGATACCTGTCTGCTTCCACAGGCAAATACTAATTATTAAATGGGTCAATGCTACGACAGCAAGGCGATGAAGTTCGCAGAGCTTTCGTGTAATGTCAGACACTGCAAGAGAGAAAAATAAATCTCTAGCAATCAATACAGGCCTAGTGTCTGACCCTCTTGTCATATTAATTGTTCATGTATAGAAAATACATCCAAATTTTTCTATCGGCGCCGGCCGGGGTGGCCGAGCGGTTCTAGGTGCTACAGTCTGGAACCGCGCGACCGCTACGGTCGCAGGTTCGAATCCTGCCTCTGGCATGGATGCGTGTGATGTCCTGAGGTTAGTTAGGTTTAAGTAGTTCTAAGTTCTAGGGAACTGATGACCTCATAAGTTAAGTCCCATAGTGCTCAGAGCCATTTGAACCATGTTTTTTCTCTCGGCGAGGACCAATTAGATTGGAGAATCGTCTATGGTTTTACAGTAGCTCACACGTTAGATCATAAAATCAATTAATTTTGTCCATTTTTATGACGTTCCAAAAATA
This sequence comes from Schistocerca piceifrons, assembly GCF_021461385.2. Lineage (NCBI taxonomy): Eukaryota > Metazoa > Arthropoda > Insecta > Orthoptera > Acrididae > Schistocerca > Schistocerca piceifrons. The sequence continues at coordinate 82,400,608 of NC_060141.1, forward strand.
GATCCACTCAAACGCTTTCTGCCTCTCCTTTCTTAAATGAATGTTGTATACCATTTCTTGTCGCCTGCTGGCAAGCCCTTCGATGTAGATCACTATGTGCGAAGCCATAAAATTTCTCTCCTATTTGAAATAGGCAAGACACTAACTAGTTCCTTTTCCAATTCTGCATCTAATACGATCCTTCCGATTCTCGGTCATTTAAATTTCGAAGGACAAGCTTCAGCCTTCCTAATGTATCTAACGTCGGCCGCAGTACGTTAAATATTATAGCAGCCTTCAGCATCCGTACAGTCTTTATACTTCTGACTGGATGAATCGCCTTTGTCATATTTTTATAGTTCCATTTCTTGCTTTTTCTATGCGGAATATATTTTGGCTTTGTTCTAGGTATTATAGAACGAAAAAAGGAAAGTTAGTCGTATTAAATGGTTCAAATGGCTCTGAGCACTATGGGACTTAACTGCTGTGGTCATCAGTCCCCTAGAACTTAGAACTACTTAAACCTAACTAACCTAAGGACATCACACACATCCATGCCCGAGGCAGGATTCGAACCTGCGACCGTAGCGGTTGCGCGGTTCCAGACTGCATCTCCTAGAACCACTCGGCCACTCCGGCTGGCGGTCGTATTAAGAAAACAGTCCAAAATCCGGTTATAACCCAAATTTAGACGATACTTAATAGCCCTAATTTACATTGTGTAATTTTTAGATTAACTATAAAACGAGGAAAAATGGTAGCTATTACAACTAAAGGCATCCATAAGGTAAGGTTACCCTTAACATGACGTACTGGAGATGAGACTATTCGTAAATACAGAAACAATATGTAAGTATGAAAAAGTTTTAATATCGTTGAAACTGAGTTTATGTTGTCTACTATCACATGTGACAATGAACTGACGTGGCGGTTTTACAGATCAACTGTTGTGCTCTGAGGAACTTTTAACTGTGTCCATATATATCTAATATATCAGACGCTACCACGCAGGAACGTAGGTGTAAAGTACGTCTAAACTGAAATGGATGTAATTTCATCTGCTGGTCGAAATATATCAGAAACAACAGCAGTCTGCAGATGTACAGAGCTGCTATGACGGCCACGACATCAGGATGGAGAGGGCTCCGGGTCGGGCTGTTTCTGCCCTCCCACACTGTGTGGGCTATCAAAAAAGAATTATGTGATGAAATGGCCCTCAACCACATTTCCTCCGACTCAGAGTTGCAATATTAAAAATTTTGGCTGGTTTCGTTGTCTAGTGGCTGGGATACATAGTTGCCGCATTACAGGCCAAATACTGCTGAGTCTACAGTATACGATAAGAATACACACATGAATCGAACGGTCGAAGGTTTCTATCACTCGGCAATTGCGAATTGTGAATGTAACATATAAAATTATAAATGAAAGATTGCAATTAAATAAAATCTGCAGATGCTATCTTAACGACTTTAAATGGTGAGTACGATAGTAGAAGTACTTTTGAGAATGAGGTATATTTCTGTAAAACACTTATTGGTGTCGATGGTCCAGCAATTAAATAAAATATAAGTTGAATAGCAAGGAAACAATAGATTCCTGCTGCACGTAATTAGTTATGCACAACAACATAGCTCACGTGATATTCACTTCTAAACGCACACTACGTTTTCACTGTAGAAGCTACGGAAATCTCACAAGTCGGCACTCCGAAGTATTTCTATCTCTCGCGACCATGGGCAAACCGCTCCACACTCAAAGTCTCTCTCGCGATCGTGCGTCTGTCGCCCGTACCGCCCCGGCACTTCCTGTGTCCAGTGCCGTCCTGTCCAGAACTGCCCTGTGTCCTTTCTCTCAAAGATTCTCCTCCCCCACTTCCATACAGTCTCACCCTTATTGAGCGCTCTGACTGGCTAGAGCGCTCCCGCCCTGTCTTACAGCGAATGAACACTCACATACATAAAACACATACGAAATACTGGATTTACATTTAAATACTTGAAATTATATAAATATTCCTAGAGCTGGGCATAAATGCGCTCTAACACACATTATTAAATACATAAAGAATTAAACAAACACATATCAAAAGAAAAGAAGCAAAAGGTAGGCCAGGAGCCTATTGTCTCTGTGCTTTCTAAAACACAGTAAATATTTAACCAATTTCTTCATGAATAGTATATATCGGATATATACAAAGACATAGAGGAATAAATATACAGGGCTATTACAAATGATTGAAGCTATTTCACAAATTCACTGTAGCTCCATTCATTGACATATGGCCACGACACACTACAGATACGTAGAAAAACTCATGAAGTTTTGTTCGGCTCAAGCCGCACTTCAGGTTTCTGCCGCCAGAGCGCTCGTGAGCGCAGTGAGACAAAATGGCGACAGGAGCCGAGAAAGCGTACGTCGTGCTTGAAATGCACTCACATCAGTCAGTCATAACAGTGCAACGACACTTCAGGACGAAGTTCAACAAAGATCCACCAACTGCTAACTCCATTCGGCGATGGTATGCGCAGTTTAAAGCTTCTGGATGCCTCTGTAAGAGAAAATCAACGAGTCGGCCTGCAGTGAGCGACGAAACGGTTGAACGCGTGCGGGCAAGTTTCACGTGTAGCCCGCGGAAGTCGACGAATAAAGCAAGCAGGGAGCTAAACGTACCACAGCCGACGGTTTGGAAAATCTTACGGAAAAGGCTAAAGCAGAAGCCTTACCGTTTACAATTGCTACAAGCCCTGACACTCGATGACAAATGCAAACGCTTTGAATTTTCGGCGCGTTTGCAACAGCTCATGGAAGAGGATGCGTTCAGTGCGAAACTTGTTTTCAGTGATGAAGCAACACTTTTTCTTAATGGTGAAGTGAACAGACACAATGTGCGAATCTGGGCGGTAGAGAATCCTCACGCATTCGTGCAGCAAATTCGCAATTCACCAAAAGTTAACCTGTTTTGTGCAATCTCACGGTTTAAAGTTTACGGCCCCTTTTTCTTCTGCGAAAAAAACGTTACCGGACACGTGTATCTGGACATGCTGGAAAATTGGCTCATGCCACAACTGGAGACCGACAGCGCCGACTTAATCTTTCAACAGGATGGTGCTCCACCGCACTTCCATCATGATGTTCGGCATTTCTTAAACAGGAGATTGGAAAACCGATGGATCGGTCGTGGTGGAGATCATGATCAACAATTCATGTCATGGCCTCCACGCTCTCCCGACTTAACCCCATGTGATTTCTTTCTGTGGGGTTATGTGAAAGATTCAGTGTTTAAACCTCCTCTACCAAGAAACGTGCCAGAACTGCGAGCTCGCATCAACGATGCTTTCGAACTCATTGATGGGGAAATGCTGCGCCGAGTGTGGGAGGAACTAGATTATCGGCTTGATGTCTGCCGAATCACTAAAGGGGCACATATCGGACATTTGTGAATGCCTAAAAAAAATTTTTGAGTTTTTGTATGTGTGTGCAAAGCATTGTGAAAATATCTCAAATAATAAAGTTATTGTAGAGCTGTGAAATCGCTTCAATCATTTGTAATAACCCTGTATTTATAAGCATGCAGCTATCGTTTTTTCGTGTAACTGTTGAGTACTTATGACCTGACGCGATCGATAGTAAACGGCCACCTCGACCTCCAATAACTCATGTACTATTTAAGTTACATGCCCGTAATTCATACCAATTTAGGTTTACGCTAATAGCTTTCTAAACACACGTAGATCGACGAAATCGGAAGAACCGTTTAGATTTTGGAAATTCGTTTCTGGGTGTTACTTGTATAATTTACCATCAGTTAATAAACTTTAAACTAATAAAGATATTGAAAATCTGATTACACCATCAGAATCGTCGTGCAATTAATGGTAATGTACATGTTTCTTTTTGAAATATCATGATTCATCTGGCTACTATTAATTTCTATACGAACTGTGAAATGTCTGCTTTTAAGGTTTCACAAAGTCCGCCAGCTTTGGCACTCCCGGCGTGTCACCTTCATTGTCACAAAGCACCGTCCTCGTCACAGTGGAATCCCCAGCCACGCGGCTGGCCCATGCGCTGGGGCCACCCCTCTCGTCCGGCTAACGTTTGGCACCACTTGTTTGCTGCCGGTCCCCGGCTTTGACGAGCGTCCAGTGCTGCCACGCCAACTTAGAACATATTCAGGGCGCCACAATTACGTTACAAGTGCCCCGTTTAGCCGCAGCCTGCCCTCACCGAGCATTCATACTAGAACAAGCCACGCCCGAGTGTGGCCGCTCGAACTAGTATCAGCTAGCAAAATCCCCAGACTGCAGATCTCAAGTTTAAAGAAAAACTCAAGATGTCAGTCATATTTCATACCCAGCAATGTATGCCTTAACGTGCAACAAACATAAAACCAGAGCAACTCCTATTTTTATTGCGAAAAAATTCGAAGTTTTGTGTGGAAGTTTTCTTAATTTCGAAATGTCACAGTAACTATGACGATTAGTGTAAAGATAAATGGTTCATCATGAAACTAACGAATTTGGCTGCAAGAGGTGGAAAAATCATTTTTTTTTCCTAACAGTTCGTTTTAAATCGCTTGAGAAAGATCGCAGAGCAGCCAGTGGGTGGGTGACATTCACTCGCTTTATTTCTTTATATATCTGCCAGGTAACCATCATCGTCTGTGTGTACCTACAATGCCACGTGGGAAGTCAGCATGCACACTGCCGACTTTCTTTGTATTCTCATACTACCATTCGTTGTGTGACCTTGTCAAGGGACGAAACTGGGCCCATGTGAAGACACACTTCTTCATGAGGACTTACAGTCAACAGATGTAACATAGGTTTGCCTCCGATTAGTCCAACTGGGACCATATCAGAAATTACCCGGACGACCTGCGCCTCGCCTTCCTTGTTCCTACCAATCAAGAAAGGATTGATGAATTAGCAATAACATTCTACGGGAACAAAATAAATTATTTAGCGGCTGTTATTGTACTTGAAGAACTCTGGTATTATAAGCCAAATCTTAATGATTTAATTCGGCAATTCAGGGATGCATATAGAGAGTTTGTTTTTATGCCAAATGGAATAAGGTGTGCACATAGGTACTACGATTTTAGACAGGGCCTTTGTGGTATAACTACTAGAGCCTCAATATATAAAACCTCAAAAGTCATACCTCATAATTAATAGTGAAAACAAAGTGAAACTATACCATGATACAAGCAAAAATATTTCAGTAAACATTGTATGGAAAAGAGCTGTTTGTGAGATCATTGTGCATGTGTGGTTGTGAGCCACAACAGACTTCAATGTGAAATATTGTTCTGGTTATTACAAATATATTTGAACTATACACTCATACATGTTTCAGGAGATACTGTAAGTCTCGACCTCATGTTTGGAGGCAATGCTTCAGTTGTCTCTGCAAGGTGATACGGCTCCTTTCAGATACCACCGTACCATTCACAAGACTACAATCCGCTGCTCCAATTCTCCAAACTAACCAACAAGAGTACTGTAGTACTGTACGCTTCTCTTTTAAGATAATTCCAGACATAAAAGTCCTGAGGATTGAGCGCAGGTGGTCTTGGGGGCTAAGGTACAGGCCCGGGTCGACCTCTCCATCTTCCAACAGACTCGCTCTTAAGATGTTGCCTTACATCAATAGCAAAATGTACCCGCTTCCCATCATGTACATCGTGATTCACGTGCCCCTACCTATCGGTTTTTAGGCAACCCGCAACTCCTTCACAATCCATGGCGAGATTTTCAGATTCTCTTCCTCGCTATGTGGCAACGGCCTTGCCGCAGTGGATACACCGGTTCCCGTGAGAACACCGAAGTTAAGCGCTGTCGATCGTGGTCGCACTTGGATGGGTGACCATCCAGGCCGCCATGCGCTGTTGCCATTTTTCGAGGTGCACTCAGCCTCGTGATGCCAATTGAGGAGCTACTCGACCGAAATGTAGCGGCTTCGGTCAAGAATATCATCATAACGACCGGGAGAGCGGTGTGCTGACCCCACGCCCACCTATCCGCATCCTCCATTGAGGATGACCCGGCGGTCGGATGGTCCCGATAGGCCACTCGTGGCCTGAAGACGGAGTGAATGCTTCCTCGCTATGTGCAAACTATTAATCCTACAGAAAAATGACCTTTTTGTAGCAAATTTAATGCAGTTAAATTTTGTACATTTTGTAGGTTTTCGATGGGGGCCACAGTTTTCGAGTTCTTCAAGAAAAACAAATGTGAAGGTCAGTTTTTTACATTTTTCTTGAATAATTCGAAGACAAAGCCTCTAGCGGAAAAGTATCACAGTACAAAATTTAATCACATTAAATTTCCTACAAAAATATGCCGTTCATCTGTTCCGTAGGACTAATAGTTTGCGCACAGAGAGTGAGAGAATTTAAAAACCTTGTACTTGATATTTGAAGGCATTGCGGTTTGCATAAAACCTATAAATAGGGGTAGCTGAATCAACCTGTATGTACCACATTCCCAACCACGAGAGGTGGGTAAGATCTGAGCCCAGTTACCTTAGGGGAAAAATTACAGTTCAGATTCATTTGCACTTACTGGGACAAAATTTCACACAGAAGTCAATGGCGGCTTGTAACGACACATTGGCAATTATCTTGCCAACTGCTCGTCGCGGACTCGTATTTACTCGAACGTTTTTGCTTCTATATTTTTATCTGCGTCAGTTTACGCTATTCATTACGATAAATTGCACACAAGTTTATAGACGAATGGAAAAACTAGTAGAAGCCGACCTCGGGGAAGATCAGTTTGGATTCCGTAGAAATACTGGAACACGTGAGGCAATACTGACAGTACGACTTATCTTAGAAGAAAGATTAAGGAAAGGCAAACCTACGTTTCTAGCATTTATAGACTTAGAGAAAGCTTTTGACAATGTTGACTGGAATACTCTCTCTCAAATTCTAAAGGTGGCAGGGGGAAAATACAGGGAGCGAAAGGCTATTTACAATATGTACAGAAACCAGATGGCAGTTATAAGAGTCGAGGGACATGAAAGGGAAGCAGTGGTTGGGAAGGGAGTAAGACAGGGTTGTAGCCTCTCCCCGATGTTATTCAACTGTATATTGAGCAAGCAGTAAAGGAAACAAAAGAAAAATTCGGAGTAGGTATTAAAATCCATGGAGAAGAAATAAAAACTTTGAGGTTCGCCGATGACATTGTAATTCTGTCAGAGACAGCAAAGGACTTGGAAGAGCAGTTGAATGGAATGGACAGTGTCTTGAGAGGAGTATATAAGACGAACATCAACAAAAGCAAAACGAGGATAATGGAATGTAGCCGAATTAAGTCGGGTGATGCTGAGGGAATTAGATTAGGAAATGAGACACTTAAAGTAGTAAAGGAGTTTTGCTATTTTGGGAGCAAAATAACTGATAATGGTCGAAGTAGAGAGGATATCAAATGTAGACTGGCAATGGCAAGGAAAGCGTTTCTGAAAAAGAGAAATTTGTTAACATCGAGTATAGATTTAAGTGTCAGGAAGTCGTTTCTGAAAGTATTTGTATGGAGTGTAGTCATGTATGGAAGTGAAATATGGACGATAAATAGTTTAGACAAGAAGAGAATAGAAGCTTTCGAAATGTGGTGCTACAGAAGAATGCTGAAGATTAGATGGGTAGATCACATAACTAATGAGGAAGTATTGAATAGGATTGGGGAGAACAGAAGTTTGTGGCACAACTTGACCAGAAGAAGGGATCGGTTGGTAGGACATGTTCTGAGGCATCAAGGGATCACTAATTTAGTATTGGAGGGCAGCGTGGAGGGTAAAAATCGTAGAGGGAGACCAAGAGATGAATACACTAAGCAGATTCAGAAGGATGTAGGTTGCAGTAGGTACTGGGAGATGAAGAAGCTTGCACAGGATAGAGTAGCATGGAGAGCTGCATCAAACCAGTCTCAGAACTGAGGACCACAACAACAACACACAAGTTGCACACAGCACCTGTTGACCTGTTGTGGTTCGTTAACGTTGCTCTGAGGCTTTAAATCGAATTGGGGAAAGAAGAGATTCGTACACAGCTTGACTAAAAGAAGGGTTCCGTTGACAGATAACAGTATCGTTAATTTCAAATGATAGCAAAGGTGTGTGTGGGGGGGGGGGGGGGGGGAAGGGGGGGATTGTGGAGGAGAACGAAGGCCTGAATATAGTGAATGGATTTAAACGGATGTAGGTAGTAGTAGTTGTGCAGAGATGAAAGCGCTTGCACATAATATACCAGTACGGAGAGCTACATCAAACCAGTCATCTGACTAGGCCACAACAACAAATACGAGGGTGAATCAAATAAAAACCTTAAATTTGTAATAACAAATAGAAATTTCGCACCGTTATCCTGTAAGTTGATAAGCGTGCTACAAACAGCGGGCAGAATGGCCTGTGGGTGGCAGCATAGTGCAGATGCACACATACCGTCGCAGTATCAGTATAAAGATAGCCGCCCCACTTGCTACTTGCACCAGGGAAGAACAGCGTAGTGAAGGTGTGAAACCTATTGAAATTCATCGACGAATGAAGGTTCAGTTCGGTGATGCATGTTTGTCACAGCAGTGAGTCTACGAATGGAGTAGAAAGTTCACAAATGGTGTGAATTCAGTGGTAGATGCTCCTCGTCCAGGTCAGGCACAACGAGTTGTCACTCCACAGAACATTGCAGCAGTTGAAGCCATAGTGAAGGAAAACCGCCGAGTGACAATGAATGACACTGCAGCATGTATACAGATTAGTCATGGGTCAACACACCACATAGTGCATGATGTGCTCCAGTTTCACAAAGTGTCTGCAAGAAGGGTGCCGCGGCAGCTGACTCCTGAAATGAGAGAACGAAGTGTTGATGCTTGTGAAGAACTTCTTCGGCGCTTTGAACGGAAAGGTGATGGCTTCCTTGCAAGAATCGTTACTGGGGACGAAACCTGGGTTCACTTCCATCAACCGTAAACGAAGAGAGCGAGCAAGGAATAGCGCCATTCCTCATCACCAAAACCAAAGAAGTTTAGAACAGAACCATCAACAGGGAAGGTTATGCTGACTCTCTTTTGGGACGAAAAAGGCGTCATTTTGGAGCATTACATGCCTAGAGGGACCACTGTCACCAGTGCATCGTACACAGATCTCATAAAAAATCATCTGCGGCCTGCAATCAAATCAAAGCGACTTGGATTGCTGTCAGCAGGTGTCCTTTTGCAACATGACAATGCAAGGCCCCTCACTGCCCGTCCAACACTTGCAACAATCACAGACCTGCATTTTGAGTGTCTTCCTCATCCACCGTCCTCACCAGACCTTGCCCCAAGTGATTTCCATATATCTGGATCACTCAAAGACGCAATGGGAGGAAAGAAGTTCCGTTCTGATGAAGAGGTACGCCACGCGGGGCATGAGTGGTTGGGCGAACTACCAAAAGAATATTTTTCTAAAGGAATTTATGCACTTCGTAAGCACTGGAGGACTTTCGTTGAGCGTGGGGGACATTATGTTGAAGAGGCGTACAGCTTTATACCACTTCTGCACAATAAATAATATTTAAATAAATATTTAAGGTTTTCATTCGACTCACCCTCGTATAACATTTATCTTCTTGTGTTGGTCTTTCCACCTTGCAAATCTCCTGTTTTCCACATAATTATTACGAATGTGATGAAAGAATATGATAATTTGTTGAATGAGAGAACGTTCAGTTGTAATTTGTAGAGGTTATGTGTGTGGAACGTAGTGGGTCCGAGGTAATACAACCAGCACCCAGTTTTCTTCTAATTCAGCATTCTATATTCCAGATTGAGAGCCTGCTGACGACCTTGGAGTTCTATCCCCATGACAGGTGTAATTCAAAATTAGATTTTTCATCTGGTTAGCAGTTACACTTGAATGCCATAAACACCTATCACGCTGTTATCGTGTATAATGAGTAAGTGGCAAAACACCAGCTCGATATATACTTCACTTATCAATTCACTTGCGTCTTTTTCTTTTATTCATGATGCCAGCGGATTACGTACACCGCTAAATTTTCACTGACTCCATCTCTAGTGTGGGAGTCATTAAATCGTAGGGGAGGGATGTCAGTTACGATCATCAGCTTTGTTTCAAATACTAAACTCTAAGACAAAGAAAAGTTATGTGCCACGAAAGAATTATCTAACTTGAAAGGAAATTCGCTAGACGTGATGTTCATTTCCAGACACGTCTTCAGCCTGGAAGCTCATTGCTTTGAATGGAACAGTCATCAGTGACTATTGCCCGCCATACAATCCGACAACCAGGCGCGATGGTCTGGGATGCCATTTATTTTCATACTGTTATACGTGGCAGCCTTATAGCACCGCGGTACGTCGACGATATTCTACGCCCTGTTTTGTTGTGATTCATGGCCAGCCATCCAGAGCCTACATTTCAGCAAGATAGTGCCCGACCACACACGGCGAGAGTCTCTACTGCTTGCCTTCGTGCTTGCTAAACTCCACATTGGCCAGCAAGCTCGTCAAAACTCTCCCCAATTGAGAACGTTTGAAGCATTCTGGGCAGTTCTCTCCAACCAGCTCGGGGTTTTGACGATGTAAGGCGCCAGTTGGACAGAATTTGGCACGATATGTCTCAGGAGGACATCCAACAACTCTATCAATCAATGCTGCGCTGAATAACTGCTTCTATAACGGCTGGAGGTGGACTAACTCGTTACTGACTTGCTCGATTTATAAATCTCTTTGCCTTGAATAAATCATTCAATTTTTCAGAAATTGTAATTATTTGCTTGTCTTTGCATTTTCGTCACATCTACGGATTCCATCAGTGTTTTATGTAGGGTCCAGCTAGCGCCTTGTCGTACAGCTACACGCCACACAGCAGAGGATTGCGTGTTGCCGCTAAGTCAAGGCACCTGCAACTCAATCTCATGTCAGCCTGCCTGCAACAAGCGCCACACGTGCCCAATACAGCTGACACTAGTTTGGCTCTGCGAGCCATGTAAGACTACTGCCACTGCTTATATTCCGCCACCGGGCAACCTTATACGACAGTGGCCAACATCTCACCAGCTAGTGTGATTTCCAGTCTCGACTCAACATTCGGCAGTGTAGCCAGTCTACTCATCAAAGCGCACTTTCCAGCGAAACCAGAGAGATCGCGCAGTGCCGTCTATGCAGAATGACCGACAGTGTTCTCAGCTTATATTTTCAAGACATCTTATTGTGTTAATGACAAACTTTCATCAGATCAAAACGATCTTTACGTTGCCTTTACCCGGAAGGTGTTTCAAAAATGGTTCAAATGGCTCTGAGCACTATGGGACTTAACTTCTGAGGTCATCAGTCCCCTATAACTTAGAACTACTTAAACCTAACTAACCTAAGGACATCACACACATCCATGCCCGATGCAGGATTCGAACCTGCGACCGTAGCGGTCGCGCGGTTCCAGACTGTAGCGCCTAGAACCGCTCGGCCAGGAAGGTGTTTCAGATGATAAAGTTAATGTGTGCTTTCACTGTTAGTAATAAAGTTATGTTGCTCTTGACAGCTTAGGCACCTTCTCCTCTTGTGCGTGCATCACCCACAATGGGGTATTACAGTTTATTTCAGCAATACCATTCCCAGACTGCAATACCCAAACCAAATAAATATTTTATCGTAATAGTCAATTTAGCTGTTACACATACGTTTCTGAATTCGTTACCGGTCCAGTAAAAATACAGGGACCCATAACACAGCGCCGTATGCTGCTCTACAGTCCATCACTCACAAAGAGAACTCTCCTAATTTGACAGCGAACCAACATTCAAGGCTAATGCACCTTTTAAACTATCACCGAATTGTTGCAAACAGTTCTCTCATAAACCAGTCAACACAATTAACTGCGTAGCTGCAGATAGTAAATGAGAGCAGAGTAAAAAAATGTAGAAATGGAAATGACATACCATGATCTACAGGTCACTATAGAATCTTAGTTCGACTATATCTTTAATTCTATGGCTCCAGAGAAAAAAATGCATTCAAACTATTTCGTAGTTATTTACTGAATTAGGTAGCACAGTTTCATAGGTGCAATTTAAACCAGTCATTGTTATTGTGCAAAATTTATCTTAACGAAAGTGAATTACTAAAGTTGTCAATGACTTTAAAAGTCCAATAATACAGTGACTGCTTCTATTCCTTAGACAAATCTTTAATTACAATAAAAAACTAAAACACACACTCCTAATGTTCCCAAATAACATTAGTTTTACTTTTTGTTGTGAGCTAGTTTTCATCTTTCTGGGCCACCATCAGGCAAGTGCAACATTTTATTCACTCAAGAAACTCTACAGTTTGCCGGCCGCGGTGGCCGTGCGGTTCTAGGCGCTCAGTCCGGAACCGCGGGACTGCTACGGTTGCAGGTTCGAATCCTGCCTCGGGCATGGATGTGTGTGATGTCCTTAGGTTAGTTAGGTTTAAGTAGTTCTAAGTTCTAGGGGACTGATGACCACAGATGTTAAGTCCCATAGTGCTCAGAGCCATTTTTTTTTTTTTTTTGAAACTCTACAGTTTTGCTGCGGATGACTTAGAAAAGAAGTGTGTCTGTGTAAAGTTTTGTTTTAAACCAAGGAAAACCGCTGCAGTACGCACCAAATGTTGAAGCAAGCTGACGCAACACTTAGGATCACACACAGACTTACGACTGGTACGAGTGTTTCAAAAATTAAAGAATGTCGACCGATGATGACGGCCCTTCTCGTCTGCTGCGAACTGGCATCACACCAGAAAATGTTCAGTGTGTGAGGGATCTGACTCTGCAACTTCGTAGACGGACCATCCAAGACATCTGCAACACATCTGGAATTGATTGTGGTATATGTGAATGTATTCTGTCTGAAGAATTTAACAAGAAAAACGCTGCGGCGAAATTGTCCCACGACTACTTCATGACGACTAGAAACAACGTCGGATGAACGTCTGCAGGAGACTTAAAGTAACTGTTTCATGACGATCGCTACGCTCTTGCAAAGGTTGTCGTTGGTGACGAAAGTCGGCTGTGACTTTGAAACTAAGCACCAGTCGTCGCATTGGAAGAGTCCAGCCAAAAAAGTTCGGCAAGAATAGTATTAAATCCTTGTTTACCATTTTTATATTGGCCGGATTGTTCATAAATCATTCGTCACTCCTCGTCAGACGGTCAATTAAGAGTCATGACACGCTGCCTCTCGCGGCCAATTTTTGCGTTTTTGGTGGTTTTTGTTTCATGGGCATTAGGCCGTGACCGAAGGCATATTTTCTGCCTAAAGCTTCCCTTGCTTAGTTCACTGAGGTTGCAACTGCTTTCAGTGTCGTTATAGCCTGTGGTGATGTCTCTAAGATTGGAAGACGAAACGTTAGACAGAGAAATATCACGTCGACCACAGCCTAATACCCATAAAACGGATCAATAAAGGGTTCTGTCGAGATTTTCTAAGACGCTCGAAGGAATGCATAAGGTAAAAATGTGCACAAAAGTGGCACGCGAATGTCAAGGTACTCTACCGTGACAATGCACAACCAAATACGGCCACCATTATTCGCGAGTTTTTGACTAACAATAAAAACAAGACGACAGTTCCCCCACCCCTTTCCGTATTCATTATACGTCCGTGTCACTTTGCTCCTCCCCAAGACGTACATCAAGCCGAAGGGCGCTCATCTGATACAGAAAGAAGGTTTCAAAAGTGGCATACGCTTTGGGAATTTTGTAATTCTTGAAAGTGACGTTGCAGAATAAGAGCTGGGTAAGCGCAATAAGTTTAATTGATATACAGGGCTATTACAAATGATTGAAGCGATTTCATAAATTCACTGTAGCTCCATTCATTGACATATGGTCACGACACACTACAGATACGTAGAAAAACTCATAAAGTTTTGTTCGCCTGAAGCCGCACTTCAGGTTTCTGCCGCCAGAGCGCTCGAGAGCGCAGTGAGACAAAATGGCGACAGGAGCCGAGAAAGCGTATGTCGTGCTTGAAATGCACTCACATCAGTCAGTCATAACAGTGCAACGACACTTCAGGACGAAGTTCAACAAAGATCTACCAACTACTAACTCCATTTGGCGATGGTATGCGCAGTTTAAAGCTTCTGGATGCCTCTGTAAGGGGAAATCAACGGGTCGACCTGCAGTGAGCGAAGAAACGGTTGAACGCGTGCGGGCAAGTTTCACGTGTAGCCCCCGGAAGTCGACGAATAAAGCAAGCAGGGAGCTAAACGTACCACAGCCGACAGTTTGGAAAATCTTACGGAAAAGGCTAAAGCAGAAGCCTTACCGTTTACAATTGCTACAAGCCCTGACACCCGATGACAAAGTCAAACGCTTTGAATTTTCGGCGCGGTTGCAACAGCTCATGGAAGAGGATGCGTTCAGTGCGAAACTTGTTTTCAGTGATGAAGCAACAATTTTTATTAATGGTGAGGTGAACAGACACAATGTGCGAATCTGGGCGGTAGAGAATCCTCACGCATTCGTGCAGCAAATTCACAATTCACCAAAAGTTAACCTGTTTTGTGCAATCTCACGGCTTAAAGTTTACGGCCACTTTTTCTTCTGCGAAAAAAACGTTACAGGACACGTGTATCTGGACATGCTGGAAAATTGGCTCATGCCGCAACTGGAGACCGACAGCGTCGACTTCATCTTTCAACAGGATGTCCTCCACCACACTTCCATCATGATGTTCGGCATTTCTTAAACAGGAGATTGTAAAACCGATGGATCGGTCGTGGTGGAGATCATGATCAGCAATTAATGTCATGGCCTCCACGCTCTCCTGACTTAACTCCATGCGATTTCTTTCTGTGGGGTTATGTGAAAGATTCATTGTTTAAACCTCCTCTACCAAGAAACGTGCCAGAACTGCGAGCTCGCATCAACGATGCTTTCAAACTCATTGATGGGGACATGCTGCGCAGAGTGTGGGACAAACTTGATTATCGGCTTGATGTTTGCCGAATCACTAAAGGGGCACATATCGAACATTTGTGAATGCCTAAAAAAACTTTTTGAGTTGGTAGTAAAGAATGTTGTGTGCAACATTGGCTCGGTTTCAAATAGTGCAGTACATGATCTCAGTTCATGGCTTGTAGAAAATAAACTAACGTTAAATCACAGTAAGACTCGTTTTTTACAGTTTCTAACACACAATTCAACAAATCCTGACGTTTTAATTTCACAGAACTGGCATATGATTAGTGAAACTGAACAGTTCAAATTTCTAGGTGTTCAAATAGATAGTAAGCTGTCGTGGAAAGCCCACGTTCAGGATGTTCTTCTAAGACTTAATACTGCCATTTTTGCTATTCGAACGGTATCAGAAGTGAGCGATACTTCGACACGAAAATTAGTCTACTTTGATAATTTTAATTCGCGTATGTCGTATGGTATTATATTTTGGGGTAATTCTTCCCATTCTACAAGGATATTTTTGGGCAGAAACGGGTAGTTCGGGCAATAAGTGGTGTGAGTTCACGAACCTCTTGTCGACCTCCGTTCACGAGTCTGGGTATTTTGCCATTGGCCTCTCAACATGTATATTCCTTATTGTCGTTTCTTGTTACCATTATTAGTTTATTCCCAAGAATAAGCAGCTTTCACTCTGTTAATAATCGCAGAAATCAAACCTGCATTTTGATCGGACTTAATTAACTCTTGTGCAAAAAGGTGTGCAGTATACCGATGCATCCATTTTCAATAAGCTGCCACTCGAATTCAAAAATCTTAACAGTAATCCACGTGCCTTGACTTTAACCGTCCGACATTTCAGGTTTACGTATTCCCTGGTTTCCCTAATTAGTTTGAGGCAAATACCACGATGGTTCCTTTGAAAAGGA
This sequence comes from Schistocerca piceifrons, assembly GCF_021461385.2. Taxonomy (NCBI): domain Eukaryota; kingdom Metazoa; phylum Arthropoda; class Insecta; order Orthoptera; family Acrididae; genus Schistocerca; species Schistocerca piceifrons. The sequence continues at coordinate 82,416,447 of NC_060141.1, forward strand.
TGTAGCCGATTTCCTTCGCCATTCAGAGCATGACTAGGGTATCTTGTGACGTTGTCTTCAAATGGATGTTAAGGCCAAATCTTTCTTTTACTTTTTACCCACTGTTATCGTCGTTACACTACACGTAAAATTTAACAAGAGCAACAGAAAGTATCTCTGTAGAGTACTCAAGCACGAAGTTAAATTCCTCAGGGCAATGTAAAGTGGTAAGGAACAAAATTACATTTCAAAACCATTACGCTATTGTAGGCGGGAGACATTCTTCTTTGAGAAGAGTCGATGCTTCAGAAAATAAACCAGAAATTTGCAGATGAAAAACATACTCTCACAAATAAAAGTGAAATTGCGGATTCAGTAGTTCCACTTTCGAATTTTTCAAAATACGTTTTGGCTATGAGAAACTAAAAAAAGGTCGTATCACATGAAATTAAATGCACGGATTTTCGTATCCAGAGACGTATTTGCTGTTTTGTATGGTCGCTTAAGTGGAGAGAACGTTATCAGTGTTACAAAGCAATGAATACGACTTTAAAAAAAATAAATTGAGATAGAATTTTATTTTGTTCGTATCAGAAGCTTCAAACTAAAAGTAAAAATAAAGGAAGAAGAAGACCAAGCTGTTCGAATCGAACTGCTCTACGTTTATGGGACTTACAACACAGAAAACACGTTACAAAATAGCTAGTATATCGCAAAATAGTGTATGTTATTTGGATTACTTTAGTCCAGCAGAGGGATATGTAAATTGCATTAGGAATCTAACACAAGGGTTCCCGAGGCTGCTATGTATGGGAAACAAAATACTTGTTGAGTTGTATCGGCCTCATCACAGTCTCACAAGAAAGACAGTATTGAGTATCGTCATTTCACAGGATTTTCTTTGTGTCGTGTTGTTCCTGTCTGAAGTCTTCAGATTGTCCAGTTTTCGAAATGACTAGGGACTAGATGTTCAGCAGGATTCTTTATTAATATACTGTATAAACGCAAATGAGATGCAGTGACCACAGACGTACTTGTATACCTGAAATATATGTTCGCCTTCACCACAATTACGTTATTATTTCTGACGCGTTCCAGCACTATCCATTTTTAAAAGTACCGTACAAAGAAGACAATCTATCAGAAAAGCAATTGTGTTTATACATATATTATGTTTATACATATATTAGTATATGTATACAGAGCGTCTCTCAGCCGGCCGGGGTGGCCGAGCGGTTCTAGGCGCTACAGTCTGGAACCGCGCGACCGCTACGGTTGCAGGTTCGAATCCTGCCTCGGGCATGGATGTGTGTGATATCCTTAGGTTAGTTAGGTTTAAGTAATTCTCAGTTCTAGGGGACTGATGACCTTAGAAGTTAAGTCCCATAGTGCTCAGGGCCATTTGAACCATTTTAGAGCGTCTCTCATCACAGATGCTAATAAACATATTCGTAAACTGAAAGATATCGGGGAAGTCACCATAAAGTATGAAAATTAAGTATGACATATAAAATGTAGACAACATTAATGACTACTAGTTCACACATATGATGAAATACATTGAAATGTACTATCTTGTCACTGTTGATGGTACAAATCATAAATTCAGAATGGTAAAACGGTGCAAACAAAAAAAAAGTTTCGTGTCATATTAGACTATAGCTCGCACGCCCAGTGAATGACGTGATGTTGTTGTTGTGGACTTCAGTCCTGAGACTGGTTTGATGCAGCTCGCCATGCTGCTCTATCCTGTGCAAGCTTCTTCATCTCCCAGTACCTACTGCAACCTACATCCTTCTGAATCTGTTTAGTGTATTCATCTCTTGGTCTCCCTCTACTATTTTTACCCTCCACACTGCCCTCCAATACTAAATTGGTAATCCCTTGATGCCTCAGAACATGTCCTACCAACCGATCCCTTCTTCTAGTCAAGTTGTGCCACAAACTTCTCCTTTGCCCAATCCTATTCAATACCTCCTCATTAGTTATATGATCTACCCGTCTAATCTTCAGCATTCTTCTGTAGCACCACATTTCGAAAGCTTCTATTCTCTTCTTGTCCAAACTATGTATCGTCCACGCTTCACTTCCATACATGGCTACACTCCATACAAATACTTTCAGAAACGACTTCCTGACACTTAAATCTATACTCGATGTTAACAAATTTCTCTTCTTCAGAAAAGCTTTCCTTGCCATTGCGAGTCTACATTTTATATCCTCTCTACTTCGACCATCATCAGTTATTTTGCTCCCCAAATAGCAAAACTCCTTTACTACTTTAAGTGTCTCATTTCCTAATCTATTTCCCTCAGCGTCACCCGATTTAATTCGACTATATTCCATTATCCTCGTTTTGCTTTTGTTGATGTTCATCTTATACCCTCCCTTCAAGACACTGTCCATTCCATTCAACTGCTCTTCCAAGTCATTTGCTGTCTCTGACAGAATTCCAATATCATCGGCGAACCTCAAAGTTTTTATTTCTTCTCCATGGATTTTAATATCTACTCCGAATTTTTCTTTTGTTTCCTTTACTGCTTGCTCCATATACAGATTGAATAACATCGGGGAGAGGCTACAGCCCTGTCTCACTCCCTTCCCAACCACTGCTTCCCTTTCGTGCCCGTCGACTCTTATAACTGCCATCTGGTTTCTGTACAAATTGTAAATAGCCTTTCGCTCCCTGCATTTTACCCCTGCCACCTTCAGAATTTGAAAGATAGTATTCCAGTTAACATTGCCAAAAGCTTTCTCTAAGTCTACAAATGCTAGAAACGTAGGTTTGCCTTTTCTTAATCTAGCTTCTAAGATAAGTCGTAGGGTCAGTATTGCCTCATGTGTTCCAATATTTTTACGAAACCCCACTGATCTTCCCCGAGGTCGGCTTCTACCAGTTTTTCCATTCGACTGTAAAGAATTCGCGTTAATATTTTGCAGTCGTGACTTATTAAACAGATAGTACGGTAATATCCACATCTGTCAACACCTGCTTTCTTTGGGATTGGAATTATTATATTCTTCTTGAAGTCTGAGGGTATTTCGCCTGTCTCATACATTTTGCTCACCAGATGGTAGAGTTTTGTCAGGACTGGCTCTCCCAAGGCTGTCAGCAGTTCTAATGGAATGTTGTCTACTCCCGGGGCCTTGTTTCGACTTAGGTCTTTCAGTGCTCTGTCAAATTCTTCACGCAGTGTCATATCTTCCATTTCATCTTCATCTACATCCTCCTCCATTTCCATAATATTGCCCTGAAGTACATCGCCCTTGTATAGACTCTCTATGTACTTCCACCTTTCTGCTTTCCCTTCTTTGCTTAGAACTGGGTTTCCATCTGAGCTCTTGATATTCATGCAAGTGGTTCTCTTTTCTTCAAAGGTCTCTTTAATTTTCCTGTAGGCAGTATCTATCTTACCCCTTGTGAGAAAAGCCTCTACATCCTTACATTTGTCCTCTAGCCATGCCTCCTTAGCCATTTTGCACTTCCTGTCGATCTCATTTTTGAGACGTTTGTATTCATTTTTGCCTGCTTCATTTACTGCATTTTTATAATTTCTCCTTTCGTCAATTAAATTCAATATTTCTTTTGCCACCCAAGGATTTTTACTAGCCCTCGTCTTTTTACCTACTTGATCCTCTGCCGCCTTCACTACTTCATCCCTCAAAGCTACTCATTCTTCTTCTACTGTATTTCTTTTCCCCATTCTTGTCAATTGTTCCCTTATGCTCTCCCTGAAAAACTCTCTACAACCTCTGGTTTAGTCGGTTTATCCACGTCTCATCTCCTTAAATTCCCACCTTTTTGCAGTTTCTTCAGTTTTAATCTACAGTTCATAACCAACAGATTGTGGTCAGAGTCCACATCTGCCCCTGGAAATGTCTTACAATTTAAAACCTGGTTCCTAAATCTCTGTCTTACCATTATATAATCTATCTGAAACCTGTCAGTATTTTTTGATTGCATCGCGTGTTTGCGAAGACACTTCGCATGGTCGTACACTGGTTGGCATTTGACGGTTATGTAGAATGTCGAATATCTTTCGGATTACTAGGAAGGCGGAATCTACCTGTTCGCTCACGTCTTTTGTTTTTAACAAGCCGTGTAAGAAAAGAAAACAGTGTTTCAAACGAGTGCTGTTTCTTAAGAGCAGCTTGTTTTTCTCCAGAAATACCAGAATATCATAGCTTAGAATACGCTCTAGGATCCTACGATGTCAGCCATACAGGTCGGTAGTTCTAAACGTCAGCTCTTTTTATCCTTTCTATAAGCGGGAGTGGTCTGCGCTCTGGTCCGGCCACGCGGGAAACAGATTCTAGGTGATGATTACCTAAGAAACTCGCCAGTTCCACAATCTGTTCAATGTAAAACCTAACCTGAATTTCATCAGTGCCTGATCTCTTGTTTGCTTTAAGAATCATTAACTGTTTTTCAATCCGAGAGTGCTAACGTCAGTATCTATCGTTTGTGACTGTGTACAACGGTGAAACGTTGTAACGATAGTATCATCGTGAGTGAATAGATTTTTAAATGCGGAATATTTCAGCTTTTTCTGTGCTATCTTCATTTTCAACACTAGACGAATATATGATAGTTTTAATGGGAGGTTTGGACCCGTTCAAGGACTTTAAATACGACCGGAAGCTCTTAAGATTTTCTGACTGACCTTTCTCTATAATGCTATTGTAGGCTACACACATGGCACTTCTTATGGATACATGAATCGCATCAGGTTTGCTCAATCAGTTTCCCTCCAGTCTCCTCGTAGTCTCTCTGTGAGCATCTTGTCCGAATGGTACCATTAAACCTTGGTGCGTAATTACCAAATACAAGAGATTGAGCATAAGCCACCTCCGAAAACTTAGGTCGTAATAAGCTAATAACGAAACGTTTGGTACACGGCATCAGTGTAGTAGAAAAGGTCTATGGAACTGGAGCATTGAGCGTTTCACTCAAAGTTTTAGATAAATTTGTACTAATCCGAGTATACGTCACAGCGGTCAATAAAACACAAAGTTATTTGAATACTAGCAACAAAATCTCAGAGCCATTTAAAGTGCTGTAACTAGTTGTACTTGTCATCCACATTATTTAAATTTATGCGCCAATAGCTGTTAAGAACTGAATAAAGAAGGTGAAATGGCGGATTACGCAATTGGAGGAAATTATCTACATACTCGTTTTTGTGGAGTATTTGGCTGTGGTGTTTCTGACGAGAAAGTCAGAAAATACATGATGCGAACGCTAATATGTAACATTCAAGTTGGTACTATAAATGTTGCAAAACACAACTGAAAGTCCATGGTAGTATTTCGTAATTATTTTAATTAAATCAACTGTGGGTTCTTGGTGAAACGTCGTAAATTAACTAAACAAACACTGTTTTTAGCCTTGTTTCACAATTTATTATTAATGTTGCTGCACAACCTAGGTTTAGTGTTATAAGCCCATTTTTAAGTATATTACTGATTCCCAAAGATGATAATGCACAGATAAACATGATGACCAGGCAAAGATAATCGTTTCAAGTTTAACTTGAGGTATCGATCCGTAGCTTAATGGGCAATTACGTCAATGACCATCTTTTTTTAACAAATGACATACATTATTACACATTCACCAATTATATTACAATGACCGAACTAAAGTTATGCATCAGCCAAGATATTTTTAACTACGATGGACTGGGGCCCCAAGTATTGCTTCAATCCTGGGGTTGTGATCTCATCTAAAAGAGGTGAATAATTGAATTGGGTTAGCTCGTTTAATAATAGGTGTGGGGATATCAGCATCCGTTTTTTAATTTCTAAAATTTCTAATTGGTTGAGTTTGGCCCCCTTCTCCTCTGTGTATAGAACTTCTACATCTATTGTGAATTTGTGGTTATTCTTCAGGCAATGTTCTGAAAGTTAACAGATATTAAGGTACCGACAAATGCAAAATTAGTCTCGTTTGACGTGCATAGCTTGTCACATGTATTCCAGTAAAAGACTGTATACATATAGTGTCACAATTAATTTATTCACACAACATAATTCCAGAAGAGCAGCTGAGCATTGTTAGTACAGTGTAATGTTGTTTAAATCAAAATTATTTCCGCTTTCAAGGGAGCTATTGCCAGCAAGCAGATGGTCTGGCAATGGGCTCACCTTTATCCCCTTTACTAGCAGTAATGTTCATGGACAAGTGGGAGACTGATTTTCTGAAGAGAGAACCACTGGCAAAACATATTGCGTATTGGTACAGATATGTAGATGATATTCTTTGTATGTGGAAAAATTCCAATAGACAAAAACGGGGGGGGGGGGGGGGCAACATAAATTTCCTGGACATTAGCTTAAAGATAGAAGACAGTAACCACAAATTTAAAAGTTACCGTAAAGATTCTTTCACTGACACTTTCATTCCGGCTTCCGCCCAACATCCTACAACCTACACACATGCAGCATTCCATCACATGATCCACGGTCTCCTTTCTATCCCTATGTCCCAAGAAGACTTTGACCAGCAACTTAACACAATAAAAACAATAGCCATAAAGAATGAATTTGACACCAATATTATTGATAAAATTTTAGGTAAAAAGATGAAGAAGCAAGACAGATCCCTACTGTCACCAACGAAAATCACAGACACACAGGAAAACAAATGGTGCAGTTTACCTTTTATAGGGAAAACATCAAAGAGCATAAGTAATATCTTGAAAGCAAAGGGTTTCTCTGTGTTTTTCTATCTCTCTCAGACAATAGGTAGTTTGTTGTTCAAGGCAAAAGACAAAAAGTGGGGCTTAAAGAACACCACAGAAGCTGGAGATTGAGGAAGCCTGACTCGGCCTTTGCAGAACATTGCCTGAACAAAACCACAAATACACAATCGATGTACAGGTCCTACACACGGAGGATAAGGGGGCCAAACTCAACCAATCAGAAATTTTAGAAATTAAGAAACGGATGCGTATATCCTTACACCTATTATTAAACGAGCAAACCCAATTCAGTTATTCACCTCTTTTAAATGAGATCACAACCTCAGGATTAAAGTAAACTTTAGGATCCAATCCATGATAGTTAAAAATATCTTGACTGATGCATAACTTCAGTCCGGTCATTGTGGTATATTTGGTGAGTGTGTAATAATGTATGTAATTTGTTAAAAAATGGTCTTTGACGTAATGAATCGATACCTCAAAAAGTTGAAACGATTATCTTTGCCTGGTCGCCATGTTTATCTGTGCATTATCATCTTATGGAATCAGTAATGTACTTGGAAACGGGCTTACAGCCAGAAACCTAGGTTGTGCAGTAACGTTAATAATAAATTGTGAAACAAGGCTAAAAAGAGTGTTTGTTGAGTTACTCTCGTAATTATTTAATTAGGAAATACTACTTTTGAAGAATGCAAGAAAAATGTAAAACCGTACAACATTTTGTGACGCTTCTTGAGGTTCAAACGTAGAAGAGGAGATGTCAATGAGCTCAAACACTACATGAATTAAATTATTAGCGAACAAAGGCGAGGGGTAACAGGCCCTACAACGGTAAGCGAGCCGCTACCCAACTGCTGTGTTACTTCGGGCCGCGTTATTTGTTATCGTTATGGCGGTTCTCCTGCGTGTTGGACGCCGACAGATACCGGCAGAGGTCAATGAACGTTGTAATGGGCCCGCGTGCTTCCCGTATCTACGATAACGCACACGAACTACGCGCCGCGTCCCAGGCAGCCGACTGTAACGGAGCAAGTGCGCTTCTCTGTGTTAAATCCAAATGTCTTTCAGTTTTAAATTGTTGCCGTAGAGTTGTTCGCACCAGGAGCAGGCGGGATATTTGGTCAGCTGTACGACACGTCGAAAGTTTTTCGAAGAACGGTTCGCATAGCTCTGTTAGTACTCAGAACAGCGAATAAGAAACATGAATTCGAACTCGGATTTTTTCGGGCCGAAAACCGTAAACTTTTATTTTTACCTTACTCGCTGTTTGTTAACTACAGCGTCGAAATGTGTTTCGGCAGCTCACGGAAGGGATGACAGAAACGGATCAGCTATTGCAAATGAAATTTTATAGGCCTTGTGGAATAACTAAAATGAGTCCTGCACTGTTCTCTGGTCTACAAATGGTTCAAATTGCTCTGAGCACTAAGGGACTTAACATCTGAGGTCATCGGTCCCCTAGACTTAGAACTACTTAAACCTAACCATCCTAAGGACATCACACACATCCATGCCCGAGGCAGGATTCGAACCCGCGACCGTAGCAGCAGCGCGGTTCCGGACTGAAGCGCCTAGAACCGCCCGGCCACAGCAGCCGGCTCTGGTCTACATATGCCGTGGGTCAATCAATAATGCGTTTAAACTTTTTTATGTCTTAACTGCAATTAAGTATGTTACTAGTACTGGCTGCCCTTCTCTTCCTTTCAGCTAAACCATCATGCATACAAGACAATATTTACATGTAAATTTCATTTAAAGCTGTGAAAGTCCTTTCTTATAACACAATTACAGAAATAATTCTAGTGTATTTTGTCATGTTACAAACTTTCATTTATTTATTTATATTTTCGATCAGCAGTTAAGGACCACAGGGCTCTCTCGAACACTGGACCATAGACCTTCCAATTTATGTTGTAGACGTGTACTAACACGTGATAAGTACATATGGCAGTCGAGAAATCATCAATAGCTTGTATTGCAAAAAACATTCTAACTGATATTATAGTACCTATCTTACCCAAAATAACTGTGATAGAATTAAAATTTACAATAAAAAAGAAAAATAAGAAAAATGTCTATGGAAGCAAAGAAATAAAACGTAATCTAGACTTGTTGTTACAACATTGAGACAATAGGTTACAGTGAATATGAACGTAGTGAGAAATAAATTTTGATCACTAGTATATGGAAGAGTGAGCGTGATAGCGGTGAGAAGGTCGTCAACACTAGATCTCGTCTCACGTCCTCGTTTAGCCGGCATGGCAAGGGATTACAGCGCGGCTGCGCAGAGATTCGTGTCCACAACGACAGTCATTTGTTGTTTATTATACACAGCTGGCCATTAAATTGGAGGTAATATTTTCAAAATCGTCAAATTAGTATGAAGTGTACTACACGCTTGGTCGTGCAAATGTTTATCATTTTAGTGCAAAAGTACAAATCTAAGTAGGATTAAAGCCATTTACGTCTATAGGGGAAGGTTGCTACCGTTGAGCGACATAAAAAATGTGTAATAAACCCTTGGACATAGTAATATATATTTACTTTCAGTGCAAAGTGAACATTATCTTCTGCGTTTCACTACAGTAAACACAGGAGTTCTAAATATTTATTGTTAACGAAATGTTTGATACATAAAAACATGTGTCATCGGCCTAATAAAGACGACCGGTTTCCTTCATTGCGCCTGGCGGTTTCCATGTATTGCCCGTAATGTAACAGCTGTTAAATACTATACACACCTAGACAAGTTGCAATACATTTCATGTTTTTTATTTTTAGGTGGTTTGTTGCTACCCAAAACTGTATAACATGTATTCGAAACCAAGAAGGTTAAAAAAGTAGCAATGTCACCTCCAAAGGCTAAAAAAAACACACGCATATGACTGAATCTCAAAACACTTACAGACTTTCAGGAAATACATAATGATTACCATTAGTTAAATTTTGTCGAAGTGGATCGTTCAAGGCACCTCACACGGCATCACTTACTATCGTCCAGTCTCCATGCACAGCACACAACTTTAAATTGTTAATATGACAAAATGGTGTGGATTGTTCGTACTTTCCAACGATAGCTGCAGAAATTTAATCAGTATTACCATACAACATTTCAAGATTAATACGAGGGTGAGTCAAATGAAAACCTTAAATATTTTTTTAAATATTGGTTCAAATGGCTCTGAGCACTATGGGACTTAACATCTATGGTCATCAGTCCCCTAGAACTTAGAACTACTTAAACCTATCTAACCTAAGGACAGCACACAACACCCAGCCATCACGAGGCAGAGAAAATCCCCGACCCCGCCGGGAATCGAACCCGGGAACCCGGGCGTGGGAAGCGAGAACGCTACCGCATGACCACGAGATGCGGGCATAAATGTTATTTATTGTGCAGAAGTGGTACAAAACTGTACCACTTTTCAACGTTATCTCCCCCACGCGCAATCCAAGTCCTCCAGCGCTTACAGAGTGCATAAACTCCTTTAGAAAAAAATTCTTTGGTAGTCCGCGCAACCATTCATGCACCTCGTGGCGTACCTCTTCATCACAACTGTACTTCTTTCCACCCATTGCGTCTTTGAGTGGTCCAAACATATGGAAATCACTTAGGGCAAGATCTGGTGAGTATGGTGGATGAGGAAGACACTCAAAATGCAGGTCTGTGATTGTTGCAACTGTTGTACTGGCAGTGTGGGACCTTGCATCGTCATGTTGCAAAAGGACAACTTCTGACAGCAATCCACGTCACTTTGATTTGATTGCAGGCCGCAGATGATTTTTTAGGAGATCTGTGTATGATTCACTGGTGACAGTGCACTGTGCCCCCACCTACAGGCCATTCTGCACGCTGTTTGTAGCACGCTTACCAGCTTACAGGATAACGGGGTGAAATTTCGATTTTTTATTACAAATTTAAGGTTTTCATTTGACTCACCCTCATAGTAGTCTATTACAAGAACATAGCGCAAGCCTCACTTTCTTTCACTGGGAGTAGTATTATGCAATGGGGAACTTTCGCCTCAACTTCAATGGGACCTGGAACCTGTGGCAGTAGCAGAAGGCACCATGGCAGCTGTATACTATGTGAACTTTACTGCGCGCCATCTGTACTACTCCATGCTTGATGTATTCCCTGCCAGCGATGAGATCCTCCTGCACAGTAACTGCTTGCATCACGAGACCAGCATCGTGCAACAGTAGTTTCAGAAGTACTCATGTTGATATGTTGACTACCAGATTAGCCTGATCTGAACCCGATGGAAGAGTTATGAGACGCTATAGAGCGCCAGCTCCGCACCCACAAACCAACAGTCCGTCATTTGTAGGAATTACGTGACCTCCGTTCTGGTGGGCACATACCACCGGAAACCTGCCAGTGCTTGTCGAATGGATATGGAGTCACTTTTGTATTTCGTTCCAAAGGTGGAATATCACGCTATTAAACAGGTAATGTTGAGGTTCGTCAGTGTATGGGCTTGTGCTGTGAGCCATTCGTGACATTTTGTCGGTGGGGGATTCTTATGAGACCGGAGGGAAATTGGTACTAAAATCGATATAGGATATTTACTGCAAAGGTCAAGAAACGGAATACAGGTCGTGGATGAGGTTGCAGTTACGAAGAGAAAGGCTATGTTGGTGCTTTCGTGTGGAACTTCAAAGGTAGGGTGGATTAAAACTACTCAGCAAACCACACATCCCAGATTATTTAAAGAATCGAACACCAATGTATAAAACAGCTTCATAACGCCTGATTAGTATACGAATGTTTTAATGGGAGTAAGTGAGACCAGGTTTAGAAAAGGTTTCTTATTATTTTTAAAGTTGTATGCGAATTCTCGGCGAATCTCGATGATGAAGTCTTTCCGGATTATCAGCGGAGCCAAGGCGTTGTTCTACAGCAACAAGTTTTCTGCTTGTCATCTTCAGGCGAAGTGTCACCTGAAGATAACAAGTAGGAAACTTGTTGAAACGTTGCTGCAGAACGACGCATTGACTCCGCTGTTTAAATTTTGTAGTAGGCCGCTGAGTCGTTTCATAATGATACATTGGATGAGTATAGTCGGGTAGTTTGCGTTCCCTTTTTAAGCAGGAGCTAGATTTTCACCAATCTTACATGTATATGACGTCATCTCTCCTGAGCTATGTGCCATACAACGATTTGATTTTGCAGGTCATATGTCGAAACTGTCTGCAAAATGTGTTACGAATAAAGTCAGTTCTAAAGAAATAAATTAAAACGGTATATCCGATGCTGCGTGGACAATAAAATGTAGTAAGCAATAAACTTTTCTCCTTTCATTATTTTGCCTGGAGTGTCAGCAAGGAAAAGTTTCGAAGAGGTTTGAAATCATGTGTATAGTTTGCTGGAAGTCGTAAGTGTTGACGTTTTCAAATACTGGACTATGTGGTCTGGATAATTTGCGCGCAGCTGTTTCAAAACATATGCACAGTTTTTAACTGTAATTCTTGTCTTACTTTGTTGTACCTCATATGAGTAGATTATGCCAGCATTTCAAATTTTAAATTGTGTCAATAGTTGTATGAAGCACTAGAAAACATTATTTGTTGCCCCTGAAAGCTGTTTGATAGGCAACCTGTAGCTGGAACCATGCACCATGTACTGAATCAGCCATTTAATAAAATGGACTGCTGTCTTAAGAGAGAAAGTAAATTTCGCATGGTGTGTCACTGCGAAGTAACGCAGCTCGATGGAACATGCACGATACTTACAAAGAACTGCTAGAGTACAGTACGGCACAGAATGTCACTGAAAGGAATACGCGATGAGACGAACGGAAACGCCACTTTTTGCTCAAAGACAATAGTTACACTACGATACTCCGATTTATGATAGACCCCTGGATAATACAAAAGGCGTGATATGGTTCTTAAAAACGTGTGTGATCCCCACTGATAGTATTCCATTCTCTGCAACGAGCTGGTCACAAGTTGTCAAGGAGTTCTTGAGGTAGAGCGTTCCGTTCCTCCGTCAGTGCGGGGGACAACTGGAGAGTAGTTGTTGGTGGATGCGGACGTGCTTCAATACGTCTCCCAAACGCATCCAACACGTGTTCGATGGCATTTAGTCACGGCAACAGGCAGGCCAATCCAATCGCTAGATCTCCTCCCTTCCAAGAACTCCTCCATCTATGCTCGTCGATGCGGTCGCGTATTGTCAGCCATGAAAATAAAGTCACGGGCGAATGCACCCTTGAAAACACGCACGGGAGAAGGAGTACATTCTCACAATAACGTTGACCAGTGAGTGTACCCTGTTCAAAGATGTGGAGGCCAGTACGCTCATGCAATATTATTCCGCTTGTGGGCGACCAAAGCGACCATGTTCGACAATGTTCCGGGGCGCATTACGTGTTCTTAATTCTCGCCATATGAGGATACTTCCCGAATCGCTACTTACACTACAGGCATTTAAAATTGCTGCGCCAAGAAGAATTGCAAAATGGCTCTGAGCACTACGGGACTTAACTGCTGAGGTCATCAGTCCCCTAGAACTTAGAACTACTTAAACCTAACTAACCTAAGGACATCACACGCATTCATGCCAGAGGCAGGATTCGAACCTGCGACCGTAGCGGTCGCGCGGTTCCAGACAGTAGCGCCTAGAATCGCTAGAAAACCACGGCCGGCGAAGAAATACGCATAATAAACGGGTATTCATTGGACAAATACACATTATACTAGAACTGACATGTGATTACATTTTCACCCAATTTGGGTGCATAGATCCTGAGAAATCAGTATCCAAAACAACCACATCTGGCCGTAATAGCGGCCTTGATACGCCTGAGTATTGAGTCAAACAGAGCTTGGATGCCGTGTACAGGTACAGCTGCCCATACAGCTTCAACACGATACCACAGTTCATCAAGAGTAGTGACTGGCGTATTGTGACGAGCCAGTTGCTCGGCCACCATTAACCAGACGTTTTCAATTGGTGAGAGATCTGGAGAATGCGCTGGACAGGGCAGCAGTCGAACATTTTCTGTATCCACAAAGTCCCTTACAGGCCCTGCAACATGCGGTCGTGCATTATCCTGCATAAATGTAGGGTTTCGCAGGGATCGAATGAAGGGTACAGCCACGGGTCGTAACACCTCTTAAATATAACATCCACTGTTCAACGTGGCGTCAATGCGAACAAGACGTGACCGAGACATGTAACCAATGGCACCCCATACCATCACACCGGGTGATACGCCAGTATGGCGATGACGAATGCACGCTTCCAATGTGCGTTCACCGCGATGTCGCCAAACACGGATGCGACCATCATGATGCTGTAAACAGAACCTGGATTCATCCGAAAAAATGACGTCAAGGGTAACCGCAGCCATGGTTCCGAGTTGATAGTCCATGCTGCTGCAAACGTCGTCGAACTGTTCGTGCAGATGGTTGTTGTCTTGCAAACGTCCCCGTCTGTTGACTCAGGGATCGAGACGTGGCTGCACGATCCGTTACAGCCATGCGGATAAGATGCCTGTCATCTCGACTGCTAGTGATACGAGGCCGTTGGGATCCAGCACGGCGTTCCGTATTACCCTCCTGAACCCACCGATTCCATAGTTTGCCAACAGTCATTGGATCTCGACCAACACGAGCAGCAATGTCGCGATACGATAAACCGCAATCGCGATAGGCTACAATCCGACCTTTATCAAAGTCGGAAACGTGATGGTATGCATTTCTCCTCCTCACACGAGGCATCACAACAACGTTTCACCAGGCAACGCCGGTCAACTGCTGTTTGTGTACGAGAAAACGGTTGGAAACTTTCCTCGTGTCAGCACGTTGTAGGTGTCGCCACCGGCGCCAACCTTATGTGAATGCTCTGAAAAGCTAAACATTTGCATATCACTGGATCTTCTTCCTGTCGGTTAAATTTAGCGTCTGTAGCACGTCATCTTCGTGGTGTTGCAATTTTAATGGCCAGTAGTGTGCTATCAGATGAACCTCTCCTCTTCCGAGAAGTGCACGTGATCCCAGTCCTCGTTGGTCCAGGCACCATGCTCTTCCAAACATTGCGAACGGTGCAACTGGTATGCGGATAACAATAGAACACAACTTATGGTCGTCGGGTAAAGAAATCAGTCTCATGTCACCGTGGAGTGTGAGATTGTGTGCCTTGCAGTCCTGTTAAATTTGGTTGCCATTGTACTTGCTGTCTGACTTGGGTCCCTTGTCGCTTGTGGCGCGATGTCGCCGTCGTCTGCTGCTACAGTTTGCCCTGTCCGACCATCTCCTCTCCTTCTGGCAGCAGTGCCTGTGGTTCGAAACGCTCCCCACGCATGTGAAACGATGATGTGAGCAATGCCAAACTCTTGGGCTACACTCGTCACACCTAGGCCTTCTTCCAGTTTCCCAATGATGCTTCCCCGTGTGAAATCATCCAAATGTTGCCTCTGCGCCATGTTCAATGAAGAGCATCACCACAGTGCACCGTAAGTGCTCGCCGGTTGACACACACTGACTTTTCCTGTTGCTTCAGCTGTCTCGAGTTGCAGGGCAACCCCCAATTTGGCGTTACAGTCACGCTGACCTCATGCCATGTGACGTCAAAATTTCTGTGCACGACTGGATGACCTCTGGCAACAGGCCCCCGGATTCATTTCCAGAAAATAGTTAATACTATCTAGCTCTTCCTTAAGTTTTGCAGAGTATTGCAGATGGGTTGGATAGGTGTAATGGACGATTTCATGCCCTGGGTTAAGAAGGTAACTGGAATAGTCCTGGGGAATGACATGAGAATGAGGAGATGTAAGGAAGTTGGGTGGCGCTAGAGGTGCGGCATAGTTCAGGCCTCCCAAGAACAGGCCGCAAAGCAGACTATTGGGGGTCCATTTTAGGGGAGGCACATGACTGGCGAAGTGGTTCCCGGTGTTTGAAGAGTTTAGGACACCTTATTGTCTGCTACGGGACAGAGGTTTATGAGAATAAAAGCTGCGGAAAGTGAAAGAAACTAAACTCCGCACGAACAGGCCATGAAGGCCCAACGGTACCGACCAACCGCAGTGTCATCCTCAGCCCACAGGTGTCACTAAATGCGAATATGGAGGGGCATGTGGTCAGCACATCGCTCTCCCGGCCGTATGTCAGTTTATGAGACGGGAGCCGCTACTTCTCAATCAAGTAGCTCCTCAGTTTGCTTCAAAAGGGCTAAGTAAAGCGAAAGAAAATAAAATAGTGTTCAAGTCTTATCAACAAGGTCAGTGGAGCACAAGCTGGGGGAAGGATACAGAAACACATCGGCTGTGGTTTTTCGAAAGAGCCCGAACGGAGAGATTTAGGTGTTCCTTTTTCCCACGCTCCATTTGAGAGTGGAATGGTAGAGAAGTAATATGAAAACGGTTCGATGAACCCTCTGCCAGGCACTTAAGTGTGAATTGCAGAGTAACCATGTAGATGTAGATGCCTGCGTTTACTTTAAACGATTCAGGGTAATCATAGAAAATCTAAATCTAGACGGTCGTACGACAATTTTAGCCAGCGCCCTTATGTCTTAGTACTGCACAATCTTTGCTCGGTACTGAAAACGAGACGGACTGTGCATGGCTTTCAAGGATTTGGAGGGAGTGGGAAAGCTTAGGACGCCAGACGGACAGTGCAGACGTGTTTACGTCAAAGAAATAGATAGGATGAGGTAGTAACAGTGTTCAATAACAGCAGTCTTACAAGTAGGTCGCCGTTACACGCTACACCTGTAGACACCCCACCGAACTGAATAACCATTTAGAATGAGAATAGAAACAGGGCCTTTATTTATCTTCGTAGGCCGTCTCCATCGATCTGCTGTCAGCCGTTTCAGTCGCGAACAATAGGGCTGACTCTTCACTCGAATCGATGTGGACTAAAGTTATCTTGCCAGTTTTGTTGTTCATCGACGCATCGCTCCTTCAATAGCCATCACTCACTCTTTTATCGTGGCGCGCCGCTTTTCTCCAATCTTCTGATATCTCAGCAGCAAAAGCATCAGCCCTTATTTTCTGAGCGCCGAGAGAAATATGCATGAGATATTATATTGTCGGTTATTTCCTGTAAGATTTCATATCACTTTTATGGGATGAGTTGGACAAAAGATATATCTTACAATATAGCTTTCACGGTCGGTAATAACTTCACTTAAAACTTCCAGGCTCACAGGGCTTAGTCGTCTCCCGGTGTGGGAGGCATCCTCGTAGCTGAAGCGGCGAACTACAATCAGAACTCGAGGGAGTGCCGATTATATAGGACGTATCTCTGGTAGTGCCAACATCTATTGATACCAAGAAAAGAAGTGTTAACACCGGTTTAGTTGAACATAAGAGAAATAGGCATGTGGGACATAGACACAGAATAAATCAACCGTGCGGAACATGTGTAGCAAGAGGGCAATCGTGAAATAAAAGTCATTGAGACGAGCGTCATATTGAAAGCACTGCACTATCATGCGTCCATATGTTGAGAGGCGATTGACACTTATGTACAGTGTAATAATGTTAACAGGAAAGAGAAAGGTGTCAAATTAGATAAACTGTGGAGTCGACTTTACAGCGACAGAATTACGATCAATTACTTTCTATAGAGAAGGTTGGCACTACCGGAGGTAGTCTCGTAGCTGACGTCACGTGATGGATTGTGGTCGCCTCTACACTGTCTACATCAGGGACGCAGATAATTTTTTTTCTTCTTGGGCAGTGTGTTCAGTCCTGTGCAAGTACAAGATGGTCATTCAGATCAGTATCCCAACATATTAGCAGCTCAACTGTTATAAACTGTTTCGATGTTTAGAACTGGAACACAAGTTCTATCTACCTACTGATAATTCTGAGACAATTTAATGGGAATGAAAGCACAGTAGTAGGAAAATTACGATACTTATTAGAGATGAGTCGTTTGCGAATGAACAAGTCCAATGAGACGGTTCATTGTAGTGAACATAAAGCCGAGGAATAACTTCTAAGTAACGATTGCTCACCATACACTTTGGTCGCGGCCAGCCCTTATTCCAGAAAGTCGTCCTCGTTCCGGCAACGGTCGCGGCCGGCGTCGTTGCCGCTTCTGTCTCGTTCTTTTTTCGGTTGGTCTCTCGTTCCACTTTGTTTCAGCTTTTTTGTAACTGTATAATCTACGTAAAAATTAATTTGCATGTAATATACACATTTTCAGGCAGCAAACAAAGAAATCTACTTCTGCCTTCGTCATTTTGATCAACTGTAGAACACACAATTATCACAAGGCAAGTTTTGTTTTTTATTCGTACATTTTCTCATTTAATTGATTTAACGATTAGCTTTTAAAATTGCTTTTAATCGTTTTCTTTATTTTAGTGTAAGAAACTTCTAATACAACTTGCTGTTTTCGCGCTTATTCGAAAAATTAAATATAACACTTAGGAAGGCTATATTTTTCATGTTTGGTTGTTTCCTTGTGCTGCACCCTAGTTTTGTTTCTTTGCACAAAAGAATGAGTTGTGCTTGATTTTAGATCCGTAGGAAAAGGCGAAAGTATGTCTCTTCAGCTGAAAAATTGTACGATGGCAAAGAATCGTACTTACTTTTTATCTCGAAATATATTTCATTATTAGTACTGTATTGATCCATTAACTTCAATGAAACAATCTACAAACACCTTATAAACCTACTGTTTACTAAGTGTGTCACTCAAACATGACGAGAAAATAACAATTTCTTTTAAACATACACATTTTTCGATTAAGGGTTCTTTTCTCTGCCC
The DNA here is from genome assembly GCF_021461385.2 of Schistocerca piceifrons. Taxonomy (NCBI): domain Eukaryota; kingdom Metazoa; phylum Arthropoda; class Insecta; order Orthoptera; family Acrididae; genus Schistocerca; species Schistocerca piceifrons. The sequence continues at coordinate 82,434,866 of NC_060141.1, forward strand.
GCTAAAGTTATGAGGATATTCAGGCACAATCTGATATATATAGCTTTTGTTCTTCGTCTTTTTTTTTTTTTAAATTACTTCATACAGTATTACATGAATTTTCCACCTGTCTTAGTCGGATAATTTACGACGTTTAGTTTAGTATCTAGGTGTAGAACGTTGACATTTTCATTTACTTGCCACTATCTAAGGTCTGTTTTAAGAATTTGTCACTGAGATGCTATTGTTTAAATACACTCTTGTTTTATTAGAAATGAGCAGTTCAACACCATTAGTCATAATTTTTGCAATTTAATCAATTCCTACTTGAATCCCTATGTATCTCCTTGAATCCGTATGTATCTTTGTCTGTTGGTACTGCTTCCCGATCAATATAGTGACTTTTAATTTTTTATTCAGAAGATTAGGGCGACAGAACAAGGGGCAAGAACTGTAGATGACAATTCAGTTTTTATTAAACCACTCACAGGATATCACTGGTGACAAGCTGATATACATATGAAGTTCTCAACAATTTCTCAAATCCAAATGTGGAGCTTTGGCTTACTGGCTGGACAGGGTTGTGCTTGGACATACACAGCGTTAACGAAAATACAAACAGAACAACTTGCAGACTGTTGTTGTGGTCACAGTTCAACGTCATCAAGGAACTTAATTTTTTCAATACATAATTGGTTTTCACCATCCACCTTGCACGATGGATTCCTTTCGATCACAGAAAAAATAATTCACAGTTACTTTGAAAACTATCAATATAATCATTTCATGTATCTTGTGTCTGTAATGTAAATACAAGAGACCTTTTCCCAAAATGTTTTCAATTAAAACACACACACACACACACACACCTTATAGAGGCCGCATGCTACACCATTGTTACAGAAACTAATGACTTAACAGAAAAGTCAATTGGTGCGAGTTTCAAGGACAACTTTTTCCTGCCGTTTTCCGTAGTAAGTTAAAAGATCAAAACACGCATAAAATTGTCAGCATTGAACTAATAGTGGATTATTGTTGTATTTTATTCTCAAGTACATTTGTGTGTAAAATTTATCTTTTAACTACATTAATAAGTAATTTATGATGTGTTGATTTTTATATTCATTTCATTCCGTCTTTTAGATGTTGCCTGTGATCACTCAGTTCTCTTTCTCAAGTAACTAATGAATGATTCCATGCATGTACCTTGGGGGCTTTTCAAACAACTTATTAATCAAAAACTTGTTATCTTTTTCGATTACAAAGATCTTCAAAGCAATGACGTGTGGCATGTTATCAAGATTTGAAAAAATAGTCTTGTTCCTTTTCGCTCGTTAAGTTTCGATGATCTCCCAGAATATTTATGCAGTCTCTCAGCTCCTGTGTTGGAAGCCGTAAATTTTCCAAAGAAAGCCTTCACTTTCCATACAGTATGACACTTTGCGGCGTACTTAATTTGCATACCCTCAAACCGCAAAAGGAAACTGTTAATGTTGGTCTGACAAATTATAGTTCACTTTCAGTTATTTCATGCTAGTAATGGGCACATAAATATATACGATTTTCTGTAAACTAACTGGAAACTAAGACATGTTCTTATACGACTACGAGTTTCTCGAAAGCGAATGGCGCTTGAGTTTGTCTATACTTGGTCGTAAACAGATTCCGCAATTCTTACTTCTGTTCAGTTTGTCCTGGGTTGGGTCACTGGCTTGTCACATCACCAGATTAAAGTGAAGCGTTCTGAGACCACATCCAGCTGAAGAAATCGAACCAAACAACCTATCTACAAAAGGTAGTAGCCCTATATAAATTTATCATACAGAAGTAATACTTGGGCGTAATTGATAGTTTTTCTTGAAATTTACCTGAAATCAGTATAGCACACAATTAAATTAAAAAGGAATGGAAAACGAGTAAATGCAAACGGTTCCCGAAAAGGAAAGATCATCAGTGCAATATTTCCCAAAGATGAACAAGTCTTCCCTTCAATAATGCTTGTTGAAGTTGATGCAAATCGCTCCGTATTTAGCGCCTGTAAACTGCAGTATATTACGCAACAATGCACTTCAAATGTTTTCTTTCTCTGCATAGTTACTCATAAACTACTTAATATTTCAAATGGGTCAACATTGGTTAAGCTACTTTTGTCGACCGATGACCTCGCTGTTTGGTCTCTTCCCCCAAAGAACCCAAGTTAGTTTTGTCAGTAAACGAAGAAATGTCACTTTATTACAAATGGGGGTGGAAATATAGAAAGGTTAACACAATCGTACCTATCTTCTGAACTGACTACATCAGACTGAGAACAAGAAGTGAAACTAGAGCTAGTTTCCCGAATTTCTAACGTATCTTCACCATTTCTTTAAGGTCGCCATTGAATGATTCCAGTTTTGGTGCTTCACTTTGAAAAAACGATTTAATTGCTGTTTGTGAAGGTCTTTTATGAGCTGTTGAGTCCATAATAGTCCCTAAAAAGAGGCAATAAACACGTGAATTGCTCGGTGTTGAAATGTTGTGCCATTACAGACTATCAACTTTAAAGGTAATTAGTATGGCAGTCAGTAGATTATTTTTTCATTGATTGATTAGCTCTATCTGGTAAACTGAAGAATGTGATTGGGGTGTGTCTAGTTATGTTTCTATGACTCACACTTCTAGTTTGATGTTTTTTTGGTTTACATGAAAAAGTGTGATTGGTAGGCCACTGTTTACAAGTAACTCGCAGTTTCTTTTTATTTAAATTCAAAAAGCTTCCCTCATTAAGTGAAAGTAGTGGACATGTAACATACCAATCCCTTTTCTTTCACATTCATGTAGCGGCGATCCAAGTAATTGACTAGCACCATACGTAAATGTTGGCGTCAAGTAATCTTGCTGTTTCTTCTTTTGTACGATGAGGGCCACTGCATTCGCGTAACGTAACCATACCATACAGTTTATCCAACTTTTTTTGGGGCGCTCCCCCTAGTACTGTTCAGAATTCGTCGACAGAATACGAAAGTTTTCGTGACGCTTGACAGCATTCTTGCCAATTGGACGAGCTGACACTAAATGGGACTGGGCTAACCTTTTCGCAGTGAAGTGTGTCTAGTTAAGCTGTGGCATTAATTTAATTTCATTTCATATTTTTAGCTACAAATAAGTACCAGATATGAACATGAACATAGTTGTAAGGCGCCTTCATGAAACCTTTTTACTTCCCTGCGTCATTTCCATCACTGGCCAGATCGTAATGTGAGCTGCGAATGTCGTCAGCGCAGCAAGAGATTTCCCCTCATAACATTCCGTTGAACAAGCTATACAGCTACTGGCTTACGGCAGATAAACAGGTTCGCCATACTGGATTTATGTGATTTCACCATGGGGGTGTGAAAGGGGAGTTGTCATGATGTCACAAACTTGAAGCTGACGTTCATCGTGTTAGTACGGCCAAACATTAGCGTCTGTGGAAGTATTTTGATAAAACATGCGAGCTTGCAAAACCAGGCGTACTAGTCGTTCTGATTATATAGTCTAAAGTGTAAAGGAATCACATTTCATTCTTTAAAGTGGACTCGTTCAAGCGATATTTCTTTCATATGCGGAACATTAATTTCAATTGTGCAGGTTACTTTTACTGTATTGGTTTTATTTCTGCCGGCCGAAGTGGCCGTGCGGTTAAAGGCGCTGCAGTCTGGAACCGCAAGACCGCTACGGTCGCAGGTTCGAATCCTGCCTCGGTCATGGATGTTTGTGATGTCCTTAGGTTAGGTAGGTTTAACTAGTTCTAACTTCTAGGGGACTACTGACCTCAGCAGTTGAGTCCCATAGTGCTCAGAGCCGGTTTTATTTCTGTCACTTAACTTTAGAGGTCCTAGAATCCAACTTGAAAATCTCCCTTGCGAACGCTGTGGGAAGGAAAAACTGGAAGCATAATAAACTGAAAAATTCTTACCGCATGATGGTGTCGCCGTATAACGCTGTCTATACATCTGCTTGTAAATGGCACAGCTCAGTGCAATGCTGGCCTATCTATTAATACTGGATAACATTTGTCTGAGATCTGAATTACGAGAAAAACTGACTTTACTTAGTGACACAGCTGCACAGCTGCTCGTCTGGATACTAAAGAACACATGTGTATGAACTGACAAAATTTCTGGAATATTTTAATTTACACTACTGGCCATTGAAATTGCTACACCAAGAAGAAATGCAGATGATGAACGGGTATTCATTGGACAAATACATATTATACTAGAACTGACATGTGATTACACATTCACGCAATTTGGGTGCATAGATCCTGAGAAATCAGTACGCGGAACAATCACCACTGGCCGTAATAACGGCCTTGAGACGCCTGGGCATTGAGTCAAACAGAGCTTGGATGCCGTGTACAGGTACAGCTGCCCATGCAGCTTCAACACGATACCACAGTTCATTAAGAGTAGTGACTGGCGTATTGTGACGAGCCAGTTGCTCGGCGACCATTGACCAGACGTTCTCAATTGGTGAGAGATCTGGAGAATGTGCTGGCCATGGCAGCAGTCGAACATTCTTCGTATCCAGAAAGGCCCGTACAGGACCTGCAACATAAGGTCGTGCATTCTCGTGCTGAAATGTAGGGTTTCGCAGGGATCGAATTAAGGGTAGAGCCACGGGTCGTAACACATCTGAAATCTAAGGTCCACTGTTCAAAGTGCCGTCAATGCGAACAAGAGGTGACCGAGACGTGTAACCAATGGCAACCCTTACCATCACGCTGGGTGATACGTCAGTATGGCGATGACGAATACACGCTTCCAATGTGCGTTCAACACGATGTCGTCAAACACGGATGCGACCATCATGATGCTGTAAACAGAACCTGGATTCATCCGAAAGAATGACGTTTTGCCATTCGTGCACCCAGGTTCGTCATTGAGTACACCATCGCAGGCGCTCCTGTCTGTGATGCAGCGTCAAGGGTAACCGCAGCCATGGTCTCCGAGCTGATAGTCGATGCTGTTGGGAACGTCGCCGAACTGTTCGTGCAGATGGTTGTTTTCTTGCAAACGTCCCCATCTGTTGACTCAGGGATCGAGACGCGGCTCCACGATCCATCACAGCCATGCGGATAAGATGCCTGTCATCTCGACTGCTAGTGATACGAGGCCTTTGGGATCCAGCACGGCGTCCCGTATTACCCTCCTGAACCCACCGATTCCATATTCTGCTAATAGTCATTGGATCTCAAACAACGCGAGAAGCAATGTCGCGATACGATAAACCGCAAGCGTGATAGGCTACAATCCGACCTTTATCAAAGTCGGAAACGTGATGGTACGCATTTCTCCTTCTTACACGAGGCATCACAACAACGTTTCACCAGGCAACGCCGTTCAACTGCTGTTTGTGTATGAGAAATCTGTTGGAAACTTTCCTCATGTCAGCACGTTGAAGTGTCGCCACCGGCGCCAACCTTGTGTGAATGCTCTGAAAAGCTAACCATTTGCATATCACAGCATCTTCTTCCTGTCGATTAAATTTCGCATGTGTAGCATGTCGTCTTCGTGGTGTAGCAATGTTAATGGCCAGTAGTGTAGATAAATGACTGGATCGGGGCTGGTAATGACTGAAGGGGAAATTATAGTTAATTACACTGTTGATTTTTCATTTGTTCATCATCGTCTCATTCCATAGTATCATTTAGTTCTGCGGCTGATCACAATTATTATTCAGTTCCATATAATAAAATTTTACAATCTGTCCTGCACTGTGATTTTAAAAACTACCAACTACTAACTGCGCTGTACCAGCGACAGACTACATCTACACTGTAGCAGCGAGCGACTGCAACTGCGGCAGAGATTTCTCTAACCTGCGACTCTATCGCAGCTCTCTTTTAACAGGGGCAAAGATATTTCATGTCTCAGGCAGCGCCTGTGAATTGTCGTTCTAGCAAGTGAGCAATACATCGAGATTACATTTGCTCCAGCAGGGTGATGAACCCCTTACAACATGAAAATAATTATACAGCTAACTATAGCGGCAGTAGTGGAGTAATGGAAGCGGCTGGTGTTACTAGTAATTTGCAACGTTCTGTTGCGTGTGATTCTAAAAGTTCAAGAACTGAAGCCCTATGGTGATGATGCAGTAGTGCAGCAATTTGAGTGTACTGGACACGTACAGAAACGAATGCGATCAAGACTTCGGATACTGAAAGCTTCGCACAAAAAACAAAAACTCAGTGATGGTAAAGTTTTGGATGGGAAGGGACGGTTAATGATAGCGCAATTGACAAAACACAGAAATGTTATGGAATGGCTATTAGGGAAAACACGCAAAGTGTCAATGAAATGAAGAAGACTGTTTGGACTCTTTTTTTTTCATACTTTTTCAACCGATGAAAGCCTCCATCATTACTTGTGTCCCAAAAGAGAACAAGCTGGTGTAATTGCAACAAAGTATTGCTAACTGGTGAAGTGTACATTCAAAATAGTATGACTGATGCAGTAGTGGGGGTGAAAATACTTATTTTCAGAGACGTAGCATCTGAACAGTTGAAAAAGTGTGTTCATGGAAAAACTCAATACCCCAATGAAAGTGTAAACAGTTATATGGTCAAGAATCCCCAAGAGTGTGTTTATTGGAATAGAAACACTTCATCTTGGTGTGTGTGATGCTGTTGCTACTTTCAATTATGGCAACGTAGCAAGGTGCAAAGTATTTCAAAATATGGGAATGAAAATAGATTTCAACATGGTACGAAAGATGCTTGCTTTAGACAAGGAACGTCTTCGGGCTGCTGACGGTGCTGTAAATAGCCTAGAAATACAAGCCAGAATAAACAGGTGGAGGACAAAACGGAAGCTGGAGGAGGAGTTTGCAGAAGAAGAAGATAATCCATCCTATGGACCCGGAATGCACTAAAAAGATAATCGAAACTTTGTCTCCCGATTCCCAAAAGTTTTATTTTTTCATACAACTTTTCTGAGGATGTACCAAACCCATTTGCTTCACATTTTCAGGAAATGTTATAGTCTCTTCTTCGTAACTTAACACAGCCTTTTTTCCAAAAACCTGTATATTGTTGAATTTATAAAGTAAAAATTGCACAAAAAGGTAGTGAATTTTCATTACTCTCCATCAACTGAATTCAAATTTTTAAAAATCCGTATGTTAAGTTGTAGCCAATACTCCAATAAATAACCTGTAAAAATTTCAGCTTCGTAACTCAAATACTTTCTGAGTAAACATATACGAGGGTAATCCCAAAAGTAAGGTCTCCTATTTTTTTATAAGTACATAGACGTGTTTATTTCTACAATGGTTTACATCAGTTTACAGCTTGAACAGTTAGCTATTTTTCGACATACTCACCATTTCTGTCGATGCATTTTTGTAGATACTGTGGCAGTTTTTGTACGTCCGTGTCATACCAGCTCGCCGCCATGCTGTTCAGAAAGTTATGAACCTCTTCTTTCACTTCGTCGTCGGAGCTGAATCGCTTTCCGGCCAGATGTTCTTTCAACCTAGGGAACAGGTGATAGTCACTGGGAGCCAAGTCAGGACTATAGGGCGTATGGGTGATTATGTTCCACTGAAACTGTTGCAGGAGAGCAGCGGTTTGCCAAGCGATGTGTGGGCGAGCGTTATCATGGAGAATGTGTACGCCCTTGCTCGACATTCCTCTTCTTCGGTTCTGAATTGCCTGTTTGAGTTTTTTCAGAGTCTCACAGTACCTGTCAGCGTGAATTGTGGTCCCTGCGATTCAGCTCCGACGAAGAGGTGAAAGAAGAGGTTCATAACTTTCTGAACAGCATGGCGGCGAGCTGGTATGCCATGGCCATACAAAAACTGCCACAGCGTCTACAAAAATGCATCTACAGAAATGGTGATTATGTCGAAAAATAGCTAAATGTTCAAGCTGTAAACTGATGTAAACCATTGTAGAAAGATGCAGGTTCATGAACTTATAAAAAATAGGAGACCTTACTTTTGGGATTACCCTCGTATTTAATGGGTGTTATTTTAACATTGGAAAGATAGGACTTTGCGGGGTCCCTTAACAGACGCATGGCAAATAGGGCGCCCGATATCTCGAACCATTTCCAAGAGTACGTCGTAAGTCTGTAACTGCTCGGACTCCAGCTGTGAGGAAGCACAATGCTGCATAGTTGTAAGTGACCTCCAAATTTTTTATCACGACACACGCACCGGTCAACACTATTGTTACACTGTACTCCGTCCATATGTGCGTCTTTTCGGCCCACGTCTCATTTTTATGGACGGCAGTGCTGACCTATCGATCTCCGCAGGTGGAAGATCTCTTTGCAGTGAACGATATTCGGCGAATGGACTGATCTGCCAGTACCCCGGCATGAATTCCATCGAATACATGTGGGATGTTTTGCAGCACGGCCACATCCACCAACGATCAATCCATCAGCTGTCAACCGGTACTGTTGGAGGGATGCAACACCCTACCACAAGAACTCCTTACCAAACTTTTGTCCTTCATGGGAGTACGCTGCAGATCATGCAATGACATCCGTGGTGCTTACACATCCTCTTAAGAACCATGTTCCACCTTTTGTAATGTCCCGGACATCATGGATCGCGATGGCTTCACTAACACCAGGGACTGCGGCGACTTCCCTATAATTATTCTCTTTGAATAAAAGTGTTATTTCTGTTCGTCTCACTGCGTATTTTTTTCACTTACTTTCTGTACAATTCCCTAGCAATTCTCCCTACATTGGCGTGCTGAAGAGTAATGCCACCATTTTTTTTTTTTTTTTTTGTGAGGACTCTTAAAGACTGTCAAATAAAACAAACTGTGTCAACATTCTACTTCTTTATTCTCCATGTCTACGTATTTATTTCTCAACATAGTCACGCTGACGGCGAACACACTTCTCCCAATGAGAGGCCAGTTTATTGATACGTTCACTTTAGAATGTTTGAATTTGTAGACGGAGCCACAACGTCACCTTTGCTTGCACCGCCTCATCACAATCAAAGTGACGTTCCACATTGCAGTACCCGTGTTGTTCCGATGTACTCCACAATGTCCTTCAGGTATGCATGCGTGTCTGAAGGAACAGGCACTCGTCCGATCGTCCGCTGCATGAAACGCAGAAATCATATTCGCATTTGCAAATATGGCGAAACTCCAGCTGCACAAAGTACTGGTGACAAAGAAAATTGGTGCTGGATGGAACTCGAACCCGGATTTCCTGCTTCACGCGAGCAGTCGCCTTAACCGCCTCGGCTATCCGAGCACACTCCCGGACAGAGCCAAACTTCCATACGTCACCGTTTTGTCTATATCCTGTACCTACATAGATACTGTGAATCTTGTACAGGGAGAGACATATGACTGAAATAGCGACCTCCTTTTTAAGCATGAAGTACCATATTATAGTGCCTGTATTCTTTCGATAAACTCTGCAGTGTCTTTCAGTTGTGCATGTATGTGAGAAGGAACAAGTGACCGCTCGTGTACAGCGGCAAATCCGGTTTCGAGTCTCGGCCCGGCACAATACGTTGCACAGCTGGGCTTTCACCATCACAAATGCGGCTATGATTGTTGTATCAAAGCTAAGTCCTCTTTCAGTTTTGGGAACATGAAAATCGCATAGGGCCAAGTCGGGACTGTATGGAGGATGGTCGATGACAATGAACCCAAAGCGTCGCTTTCTTGAAGATGTCGCAGCGCTCGTGTGTGGTCTGTTGGTTGGTTGGTTTGTTGGGGGAAGGAGACCAGACAGCGAGGTCATTGGTCTCATCAGATTAGGGAAGGATGGGGAAGGAAGTCGGCCGTGCCCTTTGAAAGGAACCATCCCAGCATTTGCCTGGAGCGATTCAGGGAAATCACGGAAAACCTAAATCAGGATGGCCGGACTCGGAATTGAACCGTCGTCCTCCCGAATGCGAGTCCAGTGTCTAACCACTGCGCCACCTCGTTCGGTTGTGGTCTGTCATTGTCATGCTAAAGGAGAGGGTGCTACACGTGTGGACGTTTTAAAGCTATCAGAAACTCGATTACAGCATGCTGTTTCTTATGCATCGACATTACATTACACACCGCCGTGATACACGCTACAATTCGGAACCCTGTAGGGACAAATGATTGCAACTTCCATCAGCGAAACGGGGCAGTTGACGGAATAACATCGATGACATGTAATGCCTCAACCGATATTGAGAACAGAATGGAGAACTCGGAGGCATTACTTTTCAGCACGCCCTCGTATATATGGTCCGAGTTCCACTGATCTATAAAACTTGACAGTGTAAATCATACGTAGGTTACTTTTGTTTTATGTTTTGCAAGCCAATGAATTTAGAGCGCTCGGGGGTGAAATTATTGCTGCCCAGCATAAACATTACACTACCGTCAGGCATTTCAGAGACAGAATACCTCGGATCGCATAGCAAGAAATCACCTACGCTAATACAGGCAGAGTGTTGTAAGGGGAAGTTTCGCCACTAGAATTCGAAACGTGTCCGATACAAGTAAGCCGCATTTTTTTGTGTGCACGCTAGGGAACAGTAACATCCGTATGACACGTGACACACCTGAAAACAACTGCCTGCGTATTATGAAAAGTGTATGAACTTCTGCAGATCGATGCGGCAAGCGTGCATTGATGTTACCTCTTTCCTGGAACAGTTTTCTACTCGCAACAGCGTCCATTACTCACTCACCGGGCTTTTCCACACGTGTAACATTCACCCGTCATGTCACTGCTGCATGTTACTACCAAGAAGGAAAATTTTCTGCCAATATTTGGCGACGGACGACAACTTAATTGGACGCGATATACCTCTGTTGTGTGGTGGAACTAGGAAGTGTTGTTTTTTTTCTCTAGCACGTCGTTTTTGTATTAAAGAGAAGTACAAATTAATAACAATTTCATTACTCCACGAAAACCATAGCCTACTTTTCAACATACACTGCTGGTCATTAAAACTGCAAAACTGTGAAAGCCGCATGAAAAAATACCAGATTGGGATGACGTGTACTAAATGCTTGGATATTCGAATTAGCAGCATGTCAGCACAACTGCACCAAGTAAGAAGGATTAATGCCTCCTTCATTCTGTAGTAAGGGAAATTTCACAATGGACTTCTCGTCCAGAAATCATATTTGAATGTTGGCCTTTTGTAAGAAACTCGTGGTATGTCTCGTGTAAGGAGGCCGAAAATCAGCTAGCGCGCGTCGGAATTGCACAGTCTCAAAGCGTGGACAAGCGAGACTGAGAGTTATCTTTCAGGGATATTGCTGTTCTAATCGGTGTGGTTCCTACAACTACAACACGAATATGCGAACGACGGGTTCCAGAAGGCTATACTCAACGGCATGCACAATCTGAGAGACATGATGTGACTAGCGCACGAGAGGTCAGACATATTGTTCACTTGACCATAACCTAAAAATTGCATATACGCTGCTCAAAAGAATTAGGGGAACAAGTGCATCAACGTTCGGTATATTAAATCTATAATCTTGTGTAAGGAGTGATCAAAAGGTTTCCGTTCACAGGCCATACAGTGAAGAAATAGTATGCCAATCAGGCAAAATTGCCGCGAGCTTTGAGGTAATCATCCAGCCGATTTACCAGGTTGAAGATACTCATTTGGTAAGACACCGTGTCCTGCTGCGTGAAGAAGTCCTTAACGGCCTGCTACACATCCTCGTCTGACAGGGATCTCCGACCATTCAAGGGCTTTTTTTTAAGGGACCGAAGGCGTTATAATCGCTTGGGGAGAGATCAGGACTATAGGGCGGGTGCTCGAGCGTTTGCAGGATGAGCTGGCGAAACTTCTGCGTTACGGCATTTGCGATACGGGGACGTGCGTTGTCACGAAGCAGCGGCGCAGTTTTCTACAACCATAGTTTCCGACAGACACGCTGCCTCATATATATTCTTCATTCTCCGATTGTTGTCTACTGTTGTTTGTGCTTCCGCAGCCAAGAAAGAAATAACAGCACGCTCGTCCTGTTTGGACGCATTTGGTAATAACGTCGTTACAGTTCACGTTTCCGCATTCACGGTATGCGCGTCAGAAAGACGTGATGCCACGCTCATCCTTCACCTATGTGTCGGTGCTTATACAGGGTGAGTCAGGAGGTAAGGTACATGCTTTGAGGCGTCACACTCCGTACGGTTTCCGAAACAGAACACGTTTAATATCACTTTTGTCAATTGTTCTTTAATAACTCGAAAACCGCACCCTCCAACGGAAACTTGTCTCAGTGCACAATTAAACTAAATTAAATTTGCTACAAAAAAGATCCTATTTATTTTTTGTCTAGAACTAACAGTTTGCGCGAAGAGATCGTGAGAATATTGAAAATCTCGCGCGATGAGCGTGCCCGTTTTTTTCCCTACTTGACAGACCACAAGCGTTCTGTAGCAAAATGTTCGTCTCAACTTCCTCTATACTACTGTGGGTATTGTAAGCAATGACAATGAATAATACAGAAAATAAACAGAAATGCACATTAGGAATGTTCTGTCTCGGAAACCATTCGGAATAGGGCATACACTATATGAAGGGCTTATTTCAATAGTGGTACAAGTATCAGCCAGGTTTCCGGATATTTTTGATGATACGAAGGGTTTATTTCAATAGTGGTACAAGTCCATTTTTGTGCATTCTGCGATACAGAGTCCTAAAGTTAAATGAGCGCAGAAAAATTTGCAGTTGAGATACCTGAAATATTCAAGTGTATATATATATATATATATATATATATATATATATATATATATATATATATATATATATATTTTGAAAGTATGGAAATATATATACTTGAATATTTCTGGTATCTCAACTGCAGATTTTTCTGTGCTCATTTAACTTTAGGACTCAGTATGCACAGAAATGGACTTTTACCACTATTGAAATAAGCCCTTCATATGATCAAAAAAATCCGGACACCTGGCTGAAAATGACTTACAAGTTCGTGGCGCCCACTATCGGTAATGCTGGAATTCAGCATGGCGTTGGCTCACCCTTAGTCTTCCACTCTCGCAGTCATACGTTCAATCAGGTGCTGGAAGGTTTCTTGGTGAATGGCAGCCCATTCTTCACGGAATGCTGCCCCAGGGAGAGGTATCGACGTCGGTCGGTGAGGCCTGGCACGAAGTCGGCGTTCCAAAACATCCCAAAGGTGTACTATAGGATTCAGATCAGGACTCTGTGCAGGCCAGTCCATTACAGGGGTGTTATTGTCGTGTAGCCACTCCGCCACAGGCCGTTCATTATGAACAGGTGCTCGATCGTGTTGAAAGAGGCAATCGCCATCCCCGAATTGCTCTTCAACAGTGGAAAGCAAGAAGGTGCTTAAAACATCAGTGTAAGCCTGTGCTGTGATAGTGCCAACCAAAACAACAAGGAATGCAAGCCCCCGCCGTGAAAAACACGACCACACCAAAACCACCGCCACTTAATTTTACTATTGGAACTACACACGCTGGCAGATGACGTTCACTGGGCATTCGTCATACCCACACCCTCCCCCGAATGGGCACATTGCGTACCGTGATTCGTCACTCCACCAACGTTTTCCCACTGTTCAGTCGCCCAATGTTTACGCTCCTTACATTAAGCGAGGCGTCATTTGCCATTTAACGGCGTGATGTGTGGCTTATAAGCAGACGCTTGACCATGAAAGTCAAGTTTTCTCACCTCCTGCCTAACTGTCATAGTACTTGCAGTGGATCTTGATTTAACCTGGAATTCCTATGCTGCAGCAAGAGCTTTTGCTTGTTAGTTGTAAGGTACTCTGTCGACTGTTAACACATGATAATCTTTGAAGCAAAGATATTTACTACTGCTCATTTCGATATAAAACATTTGTTTTAATATATGAAAGCTTATGTACTTCTGAAACGACAGGGATTTTGCAGGCACATTTTTTGATTGTGAGAGACTATTTTTTAATAAAAAGAGCATATTTTGTACTCTTTGCTGTGACTGTATTTGACTTTAGAAGAGGATTTTGGTGCAACCAGTAAGTTGTAGCTGAATAAAAAGAAAATTTCTTCGATTTCAAAATAAAAAATTTTCTCGGAAATAAGACAGGTCGCTTTTCGTGACCAGGGGAAGCATAAATATCTTGTGGTAGGTTCTCGGGCGAAAGCGGGACTGGATCGTTGCATACTAATTGTTTCTTCATATTCAGAGACAAAGAAAACCCTTGGAGAAATATTTTTAACAAATAGAATGTATTTTTCTAGGTTAGTTTTCCACAATCGTTGGCAGTTTCGAAAGTGTTGTGGGTCTGAGGTGTGAGCGCGTCACAGCGTAAAATATTACAAAGTTTCAGATACCTGCTTCAGTGGTAGAAACGTTCGAATATTTTATGCTATGACTCGTTCAGTCGCCACAAGACTTTTCCCTAAACATAACAGATAACTTCTTCTTTAAGATTTTTAAATTAATAATCTAATAGGAGAAACATTAATGCACTTAGACGGTCACACCTAAACAAACGTTAACTAAGGACATTAGTCTACACTTATAAATACACACTTGGAGACAGGACAGTTAAGCGAAAAACTATATTGATAATAGTTTCCCAAATTCCTTCGAGTTCCACATCGACGGCTTCCAAAGCGTAGGTAATATCAGCTGTAATTGCAGGTACACAGTGGGTATGACACCATAAACCAAAACACATTCGACGTATTGGAAGTTATAAAATGACAAATCAAAAACACAGTCAGCCATCTGTAATTCCAATTTTATTTTATTTTGCTGTTAGTTTCGTCGTTACATTACGACATCTTCAGGCCCCATGACCGAGGTGTGAGAAGAATCCCATCTTTTGCACAATCAAAAGAGGGGCCAGCATGCAGTCACTGGAATCCATCTATTACAACGCGATACCTTCGATCATCGCTCGCAGATCGCGTTATTATAAAAAATCTACGAACTCTAGTGACTCTATGCTGGGCCCCTATTTCGATTGTACAAGAGGTGGGAGTCTTCCTACACGATGGTGAAGGAGCCTGAAGATGGCGTAATCGAACGCCGAAACTGGTAGCAAAATAAAATAAAATTCGAAATATGGATAGCTGAAAGTTTTTGATCTGACTTTTGTATTGAACAGCCGAGATCGTGCAACTATCCTGGAGAGACTTACAAGATTTTGGAAGTTTGTTGTAAGATATGAAGACTCCAGTCCTCATCAAGAAAGTTAGTGTGTTGGTTATGTATATTGTCAAATAAAGTATAGAAAACAGTAACCTCTGGAGAATACTGAACGTTTAGTGGGTCAAGGAACACGCTGTCATCTAAAATACTGTGTGTGCGAGTAATGAGTGGGTGGGCAAATATCTGTTAGGTACACTTGACAGCAAAAAAAGTGGGTCACTGCCGAATGCAACCAACATAACGTAGCTGTGTTGCAGGTCCTCTAAACACCGAAACCCCGTGGGGTACAGTCGTTTCACTACACAAGAGACTACTAAGCGACCAAAGGTCTTTATGGCAGTCAGTCTAAGCGTCAACTAATATCGTCATACAAATCATATTAGAAAACACGTCCTTAGCGATGAGAAACCCCATAACACTCATAAACTAACTTTAATTACAACAAGTGACATTCCAAAAGTTCTGAGAAAACGAATTATTTTACATATATCGTACAGTAATTCTTAGTCAAAATTAAATACTTGAGACAATATATGGAGTTACAAAGCTGTACGGCAATTGGAAAAAAGTTTTTCGCTCTCTAAAAGGTTTTCCATCCACGTGCTGAAGGTCGCTCAACGGCGAGTAGCTCTGGAAACTGGATATTGGACGACAGTAGAAAAGCGCGATTAACGGCAACAAGCACTCTAAGGAAATCTCAACATTCACAGTGAATCACCAGTAATATCACTGTTCTCGTAACACATCAACAGCT
Source organism: Schistocerca piceifrons (assembly GCF_021461385.2). Lineage (NCBI taxonomy): Eukaryota > Metazoa > Arthropoda > Insecta > Orthoptera > Acrididae > Schistocerca > Schistocerca piceifrons. The sequence goes on from NC_060141.1 coordinate 82,450,743, forward strand.
ACGTGTACACAAATTTGAACTTTAAATCACATGACCAACGTCGTCGTTCTGGATCTGGATTCAAACCCAGCACCTATAGCCATTGCCACCTAAGCTAAGCTTTGTTTGTGCCTTATTGAGACCAGATCACTAGGCACAAAGAGTTGTGAAGTATAGACGATTGCACCAGTATCAGTTATCAATTCAGATCCTGAAAATAAATGACGAAAATGTTTGTACTGAACTGGGAATCCTGTCATAACAGTTACCGTCCTGGGAACTACCCCCAACGACGTTTAATATGGTGTCATTGACAAGAAACAAGGTATGCTCATGTTTCAAATTGAAATGCAACCATATCAAGCTTGTGACACGGATGCGAACCCAGCACCTAATCGGATTGTTAACGAAGTACAGTCATGCTCAAAAGTATCTGAACGAGCTGGATTGCATTTCGCCTGATTCCCATGCAACCCACATAACGCAGCTGTCTAGCAGGTCCTCTAATCGCTCCTTGATACAGTCGTTTGACTATTGAAAATGGTTCCAACAAGTCACCACTAGAAAACACTGCTCTGTATCGCAATAACTCAGGATATAAAGTAATACCACGATACTAAAAATATCAAGGAACACCTCATCACGGATAAGACTGTCCTTAAGGCTTGTGAGCTCGCATTTATTGCAATAACTGACATACCTGAAATGTTGGCACTCTAATTATTACGTTAGATAGGTAATGCACGAAGTAAATTCGTCATATTCATGATTTCCTCTTCAAAGTAACATACCATACTTGTTATTTAACACAAAATGTCATTAAAAATTTACGTTATTCACGAGCAGCTAGTTGAGAATATGTATGAACTTCAAATGACACGACGAACCGACTCGTTCTGCATATGGATTCAAACCCAGGTCATGCAAACTAAGATTTCGTGACTGACGGAAATTATCAGTCATTCCTGACTAGGTATAAAGACAGTGATATACCTCGATTTTAGACAGTATCAGTTAACAAATATCAACTTCAAATTACATAACGTAAACATTTTTAACGGTCGCGAATTCCTACCCAGCATCTGTTGTCCCTGTTAACGAACTACGAGCGATGTTAAATACTGCTTCTTCACAATTAACTTACTTGAAATGCAGTAAGGTAAAGCTTTGTGTTGGACAGGGATTCGAACCCAGAACCTAATCGGATTGTTATCGAAGCGCAATCAACTTTGACATATCGGATTTTCTCGGCAGTAGCTAGATGTATTAAATGAAATGATGAGACGAAACATTAATTTTTCCTTTCCAGGACTCCAGCCCGGCACATATCGTAGTTATATTCTAGAGAAAAGGAACGTTAAGTATGGGTTTGTTACACCAGCAGCGACATGTGAGCATGTTTTAACTAGAAATAATATGACGAAGTGTTCAGTGCTGACTGAGAATCGAACCCCAAACATATCGTTGTTGACTACACACAAAGAGACGACACTTACCGAATTTTTCTCCACCAGCAGCTCGGAATAACATCCCCGAACTTACATGATCTCGCAAATAGTTCTGTGTCTCACTGGGAGCCAAAAACGTCAGATATCGTTAGTTTTGACAACGAATGAAAACGCATTAAAAATAAAAATTATTATCCACCAGCAGATAGGTGTTCCCATGCTAGAGCTTGAGAATACACATTGAAAAGTTTAGTGCTGGGCCAGGATTCTAACCCATTCATGCGCAATATGTGGAGATGTTGAGCAATCTGCAGTTTTGAACAAACAACAAGTTGTAGTCGAGCTGTATTGTCACGAAGGGATCAAATTCCGCGTTAAGGGCGGTCTGAGTTGTATTCCCAGCTCAGAACCAATTTTATTGACATACAGAAGCTCAAATAAAAGACGGAATAAGTGTCCTGTGACCATACACAGGGTTTGTTTCGTCACTAGAAATAAATAACTAGTATAAGAAAAGTTACTGGTGATAGAGTTTCTACATGTCGCCACTCCTTACTTTATTGTGGTTCCACCTAACGTCTACTTGGTAGAGAAGGAATATCATGTTTAATGTGATTTTCAGACCACAATTCCATTATACCTTTTTCACTTGGCGTAGCCAGAAGAGAATAGAATCTGCCTCTCCCTATAAAAAAAACATCGGCAGAAGTTGGAATCGAACCGAGACCAACATCGTATGAAACTATCATCAGTCTAACAGACCACCACACCCACTTCTCTCCGGCTCAGTTCTTTATCGTAACACCGTTGCGGCACACAAGATGAGAATTCCGACACACAGGCTCCCTGTAGTGGTTTGCAGGATGTTCAGTACATTCATTTACTTGGTTGACCGAATCGCCATGAACTAGCTGCCTTGGCTACCCAGTGCATACATTCGACTCTATTTTGTAATCACCGAAATAAAATATCGTAACTGCCACCTACACAGTACTGCCAACAGTGTAGGATGCAGAAATTTAAATAGGAAGTGTTCCTTTTCACTTGAGCTACTCTATTGCGCTATCTGTTTGTTGAAACCATCGTGCAGTGCAAAAGAAATGCTGTAACTGTCTGTCTCTCAGAAGTCTATATCCGGCCATATGCATTATCTCACAGCACTGTGGAATGCCGCAGTTCTGGAGGAACTGTTGTTCACTTACAGAGGTGCTGTAGCTATGTCACAGCTAGTAGCGTAACGGTAAGCGTCGAGCACTGTTGATATCACAGTGCTTGTTCTATTACATTCGCTACTACATTTTTTTTTTTTAAAGCAAATCTGCTGTCTTCCAAAGTTATCAATTTAATGGAACTTTGAACATAATTCTCTTCACTTCTCAACCCAAAATAGTCGCATGTGGAAAAAAGGCTAACTTCTGCGTCATTTTGTTCTTTTCAGGTTTAATAGACGGCCAGGCAGCAGATGAACTCGAAGCTTTTGTATTATGTATGGGGAGAGCGCATCGTGCCAAAATAGTCAGAAAAGTATTTTCTACATTAGCTGTCGTCTGGTAGTGGCATTTTATTCTTCTTCAATCCTTGTTTGACAGCTTTAACTCAGAACAAGTTTTCTGTATGCATGTAATCAATAAACTGCATGTGCATTGTCAGACTGTTATAGATAACATCAGAGAATTCGCATATATCGCTGATGATTAATTTCTCTCTCATGTTTAGTATTGTTTTAACAACACTAAAAGAAACCTTACGAAAACTGTGCACTGTATTGTAATAAATGAAATAAAACTATCCACGATAACCTTACGACGAAAGTCCGTTTTAACAAAACTGAGTATCTGTACACAAGCGTGCCTGTATCTGCACGCATTAGTAAAACACTATTCACTTAGATTTCGATTAGGTCTGTGTTTAAACGGAATGCTGTGTCATACTCAACAGGTATGCTAACGTGGTATTTCATAAATAAAGTTACGTATTCCTAGAAACCCAAAATTTGCCTGTCAGCAGCGGAAAGAGGCGTTACCTGTTGTGCAGCATTGTAAGTTTTTCATCATTGCACTATGAGCTGAAAGTATTTTCTTACGATTTGCTTATCGATGTTTGATCTGACTGCTTGCAGCTATTACACAGAAGGGATAAAAACGGTACGTTCAGCGAGGCTGGAACCGCGAAGCATAACAGTCGCGTTTCCACAGGTCTGCACGTCAACACACAGCTAGCGGATAGATGTGGTTTGGGCCATCCTCTTACGAGGTCAATAGTGGCTAGAACTCGTAAACCGCTATTTACTGGACGAGATTAGTTGCGATTGCCACGTTCAATGACTTTGCTGGACTGAGAACCGTTAATTTACAATCTTCTGTTAAACCTCAAGCGATAACAACTCAGGTTATTCAATGGAAATGACACTAGAAATCAAATGAACTTTGAGGCTTAATTCCGTGCACACCAGGAAGTAACTCGTCGATCACAGAGTTGCCAAACATACCTTGCGTTGTTGCCAAATCCCAGTTGCATTACCAGCAGGAAGAAGACGAACCGATGTGATCCTACAGCGGGCTGGGAAGTGATCATAGCTGGCGCCTCAAAGACGCGGCTGCTACGGCCTGGAATACGTAATGCGTCTGATTCGCATTTCTGTAACTAGGTTTAGAGACTGGAGCTTAGTTGCTAATAATACGCAGAACTGACTGCTACTAAGCATCATAAATTAGTAACTCTCATAGTTGTTTTTATATTTCTTTCGTAACTGTTCTCAAAACTAAGAAATTCATTCACGGACGTTTTCGTGACTCGCCGATAGTCGAGCACAACAAACAAATAAAAATAAAAAGAGAATGTGGGTGTGTGTGTGGGTGTGTGTGTGTGTGTGTGTGTGTGTGTGTGTGAGAGAGAGAGAGAGAGTAAAAAATTGTTGTAAAGAAATTGAATACTGGTATGTAAAGAAATCTTTCACTAAAATAACATCATTACGAAATGTCGTATTCATGATCTATGGAACAAGTATTAATCTAATCTAATCTAATCATATCATATTGCTGACTATCTATGATGAGTCATGAAGTACCGAAATTTTTGCCTATATCAGTAACCAAATCTAAACTTGAAAATAAAAGACGACAGTTTTTGTAATAAATCGGGACTCCTATCAAGACCCTTTCATCCCTGTTAACTAACCATGAAAGATGTCTCATATATCTCAATTCAGAAGTAACGTAGTGTGTATGAATTTAAAGATGAAGCGCATGATGTGAAGTTCTGCGACGGAGATACGAACCCAAGACGTAATCGGATTGTTTACTAAGTAAAATCAAATGTTACGTATCGGTTTTTCTTGCCAGCTACTAGGTGTTTAATCTAAAATAAGGACACAACTTTTTGTGCCTGAGCGACAATCGAACCGCACTCCTATCGTTCTTCTTTATTGTCCACGAAAATTGCTTAAGTATCAATTGCTTACTCACCAACAGTAAGATGTGTGCGTGTTTGTCCAGAAATTGTTGGCAACATGAACAGACATTAAAAATGCACGTTAATTTTCACTAGCAGGCCGGTGTGCACGTGATAGGGCTTGAAATGAAGTTATGAATATTTCGTACTGGATCAGGATTCGGACCCGCATATTTACCTTTGGAGGAGACCAAAAGAAGACTGCAGTCTTGGGAAAAGGAATGAAATGATTGAACTATACTGTTCCGAGAGATTCAGATCCTCGAAAGAGGACATACGAATTCGAATCACAGTCCAGCACCAAATTTTTCAACGTCTCTAGTTCAATCAAGTACAAGTAAAATAAGAGCCCTGTTCCTTTAGGCGGCTATCAGTTTATCAAATAAAATAAAATTTTCTAATGTAAGTAAGTTTACTGGTGACAGTATTTCTGTTTACCCTGACCTCCACCTATGTCATTTTCCAACGTAAACCGGCTCTGCCCAGTTTGGAATGAAGGAACGTGATGTTTAATGCGGATTCTGGATTATAACAGCTTTCTCTTGAGGTTACCGGAGGTAAAGTAAATCTGTTTGTGCCTCTTAAAAGTAAATGCCTGAACCCACGCATTGCACTTGTGATAGTTCGTTCCACCAGACCATTGTGGCCACATTTCCCAGCCCCAGGAGTGTACAGTAATGGGTGATGTGCTTAGCTTACTAAACTAGTCACGGTGGAAAAAACGCGAGTCTATTAAATGGTTAAGTAGAAGCAAGCTTCTGACGTGGAGATTATGCTATTCTCATGTCAGCAGGATGCAAAGACTCTTCTAGGCGTCATAGCCTCGATTTGAAGCCATTTTGGAATTTTCACTAATTCAGAAAATTTCTTAGTTCCAGAAAATCCACTGTGAAGTGTGAAGTTACCGGATAATTCGATTATCACCGTCATTATTACTATCATTTTCTTCATACTGCTGCTGGAACACATGTGCTTGAAGATCATTTAAGTCCTTTTGGTCATTATGGAAGTAGTTGCCCAAGAACAAGTTATTTCCCTGTCTACGGAATCCTTTTCATGTTAATATCAAACATCAGCAATTACTCGTAGATCACATTAAAACTAAAGTAATTGATGAAGACCTTACTTGATAACGAAAACGCGCTGTCTTTCTTCATTTACTTGCGCCTAGAAATGGCTGTCGAATACTGTCAAACCAAAAGCCAAGGGATCTTACTGCCTTTCAATATACGTCACTGTCGGTTCTTCGATATGATTTGGTCGACGTGGCCTGTTTCAAGTTGTGTATAACACAGAATGTTTTAGAAAATCAATTGTTTTCCTTTGCAATAAACAGAAAGATTTTCATTCTAAGCTATCCAAGTCCAAAATTTTCGCAATATTAGTTCATATTTAATATTCGCTTCCATTATGTAAGGAAAGTATTTCACAGTTGCAAAATCCGCATCCGACTCACTGTCCTTACACTTAGTCGCTGGCCATATATTCTAGCTAAAAGTGACGCCAGTTTAAGTAACCTAATGTAGCGAAGACTGTTTGCCAGTGCTCTTTCTCACCGGCAAATATGCAATTCACTCATTGGGCTCCATAAGTACACTGTAACAGTAATTTCTGTGCGTGTGCAATGCATTCGGATTGCATAATTTAATGGTGCTCTCTCTTCCACTTCTGTATACAATATGCCTGACCTAAACGGGCCCTTTATCATTACAGTCCCTGGGCGGTGCAACATCATATTGACAACAGTAATGTGCTTATACTGACAACCTTATTGTTCGTTTTACCCGATTTTGTAATCATTTAAGTAAAACAATATGACCTTCGAGTGGGAGACATTTCGTCCCCCTCTTCCTTCTGTGAAATTTGTCAGTAAGCTTTTTGCCTTCGAACCAGCGAAACGCGGCAGAGTACCGCTGGTAAACGATTTACAAACCACGATTTAGTGCCGTTAACACGATTTCTTTTAACATTGGCGTAGCTGAAGGAATTTAGTTTCTTCTTAAATCGTCTTATGCAGCAACGTTCACAGATATCTCAAATAGGAAAAGCTCTTTATCCAGGTACGAAGGTTGTAAAACAAACTTCCCACAGTTTGCGACCTAATTTTAATACCTCGTGGGAGCGGGCATAATATTTTGCTTTTTGAACATCGAACAATAACACACAAAGATAGTAGATAAAAAGGATACAAAGAAAAAATCAGACTCATGGGTGTGGATCCATTTCAACATAAGTTCATCATAAGAAGACTAAACAAGAGGGTAACATTACGAAAGCAATGAATACGCTGGTTAGTATACATTATTTGTATAGATCTGAAGATGAAAAAGCGCAGATCTGCACAGTGCCCACATCTGCACTTTAGTTTCTGTCTTAATGGCCATAATTTTTAGTTTCTTCTCTTCTGAATTATCTAATGAATTGATTATTACGCGGTACAGAATAGTTAGGTAACTGTGTTTCTTACAGCTTCCATTCGCAGCAACATTTTTCTACATTCTCGTGCAATTCATGAAATTCTACTTGTATAATCACAAGACTGCACATAGATGCAATCGATTTCGAGGTGCAAAGTGTTTGTTATCTTACTTTTCGTGACAGGTTGGTAAAGTTGATTTCCAAAGACTTTTTATTGTACTGAAATAATCTTTTGTAACAAAGTAACAGGGTAAGTGTTTTATTCGTATATATTTTGTGGGAAACTGTAATCGTGATGGAAGATTACACACCTAAATGTTTGACAGAGCTGATAGGAGAAAACGCTGCATATTAACCAAACCCCGGGCCTCCTCTCCGTATCCTCCTATGACACGAGCACAGGATTTTCCTCCTATAACGCTACAGAGCTGTTCCTAGCACAGCTGAGAATTGGCAACATCGTCACAAATATTTGGCAACACTGTGACAGTGCAATTACTTCCGCGTATGGTACTGAATTGACTCGCTAAATTCACTTGATATTCCCTTTCCATTTGAATGACTCGTGGTATATAATCCCCACGTAAACTAAAACACTGAGACAGAAATTTCAATTTTTTGCCTTAAGAAATGCTATTCTTCACATAAGCGAAAACTTTTAATATCTTTCACGATGCATTATGAGGCTGAGCGAGCAATACCATCACGAGAGTGGCGGGCTGGCAGCAGTGTGTCCGTAGCCCCGTGGTACCACCCGTGTCTCGTGTTCCACCGCTTTAGAAAATCGTCAGTTGTAACTGTGGTAGGGGTAGACCGTGCGAGCTTTTTTTGTGAATTATTTCATGGAGCTGAGAATTCCCAGAAAAAGTTCTGTAACAAAATCAGAAGAAAACCTTTACACATCAAATCCTCTTGGCAGCTCGACTCAGTAAGATGTGTCAATGGTCGTAGATCACGGCTTTCTGACTGCCAAGCTGCTATACAATAGAAGCGTCTCTGAAGAAATTCGAATCGACCATCAACGATACGAAATTCTCTAATGTTCTTCAACTAAAACTCCCATGCCAGGGTGATAAGTATAAAGGAAATAAACTGATTAGCGAATCGCAAGAAAATACTTTCAGCTCATAGTGCAATGGTGAAAAACTTACAATACTGCACAACAGGTAACGCCCCTTTCCGCTGCTGACAGGCAAATTTTGGGTTTCTAGGAATACGTAACTTTATTTATGAAATACCACGTTAGCATACCTGTTGAGTATGACACAGCATTCCGTTTAAACACAGACCTAATCGAAATCTAAGTGAATAGTGTTTTACTAATTCGTGCAGATACAGGCACGCTTGTGTACAGATACTCAGCTTTGTTAAAACAGACTTTCGTCGTAAGGTTGTCGTGGGTAGTTTTATTTCATTTCTTACAATACAGTGCACAGTTTTCGTAAGGTTTCTTTTAGTGTTGTTAAAACAATACTAAACATGAGAGAGAAATTAATCATCAGCGATATATGCGAATTCTCTGATGTTATCTATAACAGTCTGACAATGCACATGCAGTTTATTGATTACATGCATACAGAAAACTTGTTCTGAGTTAAAGCTGTCAAACAAGGATTGAAGAAGAATAAAATGCCACTACCAGACGACAGCTAATGTAGAAAACACTTTTCTGACTATTTTGGCACGATGCGCTCTCCCCATACATAATACAAAAGCTTCGAGTTCATCTGCTGCCTGGCCGTCTATTAAACCTGAAAAGAACAAAATGACGCAGAAGTTAGCCTTTTTTCCACATGCGACTATTTTGGGTTGAGAAGTGAAGAGAATTATGTTCAAAGTTCCATTAAATTGATAACTTTGGAAGACAGCAGATTTGCTTTAAAAAAAAAATGTAGTAGCGAATGTAATAGAACAAGCGACGTGATATCAACAGTGCTCGACGCTTACCGTTACGCTACTAGCTGTGACATAGCTACAGCACCTCTGTAAGTGAACAACAGTTCTTCCAGAACTGCGGCATTCCACAGTGCTGTGAGATAATGCATATGGCCGGATATAGACTTCTGAGAGACAGACAGTTACAGTATTTCTTTTGCACTGCACGATGGTTTCAACAAACAGATAGCGCAATAGAGTAGCTCAAGTGGAAAGGAACACTTCCTATTTAAATTTCTGCATCCTACACTGTTGGCAGTACTGTGTAGGTGGCAGTTACGGTATTTTATTTCGGTGATTACAAAATAGGGTCGAATGTATGCACTGGGTAGCCAAGGCAGCTAGTTCATGGCGATTCGGTCAACCAAGTAAATGAATGTACTGAACATCCTGCAAACCACTACAGGGAGCCTGTGTGTCGGAATTCTCATCTTGTGTGCCGCAACGGTGTTACGATAAAGAACTGAGCAGGAGAGAAGTGGGTGTGGTGGTCTGTTAGACTGATGATAGTTTCATACGATGTTGGTCTCGGTTCGATTCCAACTTCTGCCGATGTTTTTTTTTATAGGGAGAGGCAGATTCTATTCTCTTCTGGCTACGCCAAGTGAAAAAGGTATAATGGAATTGTGGTCTGAAAATCACATTAAACATGATATTCCTTCTCTACCAAGTAGACGTTAGGTGGAACCACAATAAAGTAAGGAGTGGCGACATGTAGAAACTCTATCACCAGTAACTTTTCTTATACTAGTTATTTATTTCTAGTGACGAAACAAACCCTGTGTATGGTCACAGGACACTTATTCCGTCTTTTATTTGAGCTTCTGTATGTCAATAAAATTGGTTCTGAGCTGGGAATACAACTCAGACCGCCCTTAACGCGGAATTTGATCCCTTCGTGACAATACAGCTCGACTACAACTTGTTGTTTGTTCAAAACTGCAGATTGCTCAACATCTCCACATATTGCGCATGAATGGGTTGGAATCCTGGCCCAGCACTAAACTTTTCAATGTGTATTCTCAAGCTCTAGCATGGGAACACCTATCTGCTGGTGGATAATAATTTTTATTTTTAATGCATTTTCATTCGTTGTCAACACTAACGATATCTGACGTTTTTGGCTCCCAGTGAGACACAGAACTATTTGCGAGATCATGTAAGTTCGGGGATGTTATTCCGAGCTGCTGGTGGAGAAAAATTCGGTAAGTGTCGTCTCTTTGTCTGTAGTCAACAACGATATGTTTGGGGTTCGATTCTCAGTCAGCACTGAACACTTCGTCATATTATTTCTAGTTAAAACATGCTCACATGTCGCTGCTGGTGTAACAAACCCATACTTAACGTTCCTTTTCTCTAGAATATAACTACGATATGTGCCGGGCTGGAGTCCTGGAAAGGAAAAATTAATGTTTCGTCTCATCATTTCATTTAATACATCTAGCTACTGCCGAGAAAATCCGATATGTCAAAGTTGATTGCGCTTCGATAACAATCCGATTAGGTTCTGGGTTCGAATCCCTGTCCAACACAAAGCTTTACCTTACTGCATTTCAAGTAAGTTAATTGTGAAGAAGCAGTATTTAACATCGCTCGTAGTTCGTTAACAGGGACAACAGATGCTGGGTAGGAATTCGCGACCGTTAAAAATGTTTACGTTATGTAATTTGAAGTTGATATTTGTTAACTGATACTGTCAAAAATGAGGTATATCACTGTCTTTATACCTAGTCAGGAATGACTGATAATTTCCGTCAGTCACGAAATCTTAGTTTGCATGACCTGGGTTTGAATCCATATGCAGAACGAGTCGGTTCGTCGTGTCATTTGAAGTTCATACATATTCTCAACTAGCTGCTCGTGAATAACGTAAATTTTTAATGACATTTTGTGTTAAATAACAAGTATGGTATGTTAACTTGAAGAGGAAATCATGAATATGACGAATTTACTACGTGCATTACCTATCTAACGTAATAATTAGAGTGCTAACATTTCAGGTATGTCAGTTATTGCAATAAATGCGAGCTCACAAGCCTTAAGGACAGTCTTATCCGTGATGAGGTGTTCCTTGATATTTTTAGTATCGTGGTATTACTTTATATCCTGAGTTATTGCGATACAGAGCAGTGTTTTCTAGTGGTGACTTGTTGGAACCGTTTTCAATAGTCAAACGACTGTATCAAGGAGCGATTAGAGGACCTGCTAGACAGCTGCGTTATGTAGATCGCATGGGAATCAGGTTAAATGCAATTCAGGTCGTTCGGATACTTTTGAACAAGACTGTACATAAAATCAGAAGTTAAATATCAAATGTTTTCACCAATAGCGAAATGCTGGAACGTTAATTGACCATAGAATTGTTTTTGCCTGACTGGGATTCGAGCCCAGCATCTAGCACCGTCGTTTTCTAGCCAGGAACAGACGATAAATAGCTATTGTTGGTTCACCAGTAGTGAGACGGGCGCATGTTTCGCTAGACGTCAGGCGACGAAAAGTTCTGTGCTGAATGGAATTCAAACCCCGCACACGTGGTCATGAAGAAACTTTAACTATCAAATTCTTTTCCAATAATAGCTAGGAATGGCATGTTTGTACTTTCAGTGATGTGATGGAAAATACTCTGCTGGCTAGAAGTTGAAAGCACAACATGTCGTCGTTGGTGATCACAACGAACACAACGCCAAACCCAAATTCGTTTCACCAGTAGGATGGAGAGGAATGTTTGAAGTTGAAAAGATGTAAGGAAACGTTTGATCTTGTAATGGCCGGCCGTTGTGGCCGTGCGGTTCTAGGCGCGTCAGTCTGGAACCGCATGACCGCTACGGTAGCAGGTTCGAATCCTGCCTCGGGCATGGATGTATGTGATGTCCTTAGGTTAGTTAGGTTTAAGTAGTTCTAAGTTCTAGGGGACTGATGACCACAGATGTTGAGTCCCATAGTGCTCAGAGCCATTTGAACCATTTTTTTGATCTTGTAATGTTGTGATTAAACGCTCATCATGTGGCTGTGAGTTGAAACGAACACGTTACAGCTGACAACGCATGAAGAGACGTTAAAAATGCAACTATTTTTCACCAGTAGTTCGGAGTGCACATGCTAGGGCTTGAAATGAAATAATGAATATTTTGTGCTGATCAGGATTCGAAACCAGATAGGTGCCTTTCGAGGACGCCTAGAAGAGTTTGCAATCTTCGGGAACATAGTGAAATCGAATTCTAATCCCAGTCTAGCACCACAAATTTCAACGTCTCAGTTTCAGATAAAGTAAGACCCTTGTGAACTTACATGGCCATTGGTTCATTAAATGAAATACGTTTTCTAGTTTACGACGGCTTGCTGGTGACAGAGTCTCTGCCTTACGGGGTTTCTCCATCTGTCACAGCTCAAACGAATGCCCAGTCGACAGCGAAGGGATGTTATCTTTACTGCGGATATTGAACTACGGAGCTTACTGGCGTTCTGCACTTGGCGTTACTAGGGGTGAAGGAGAGCTACTTGTGTGTGTTAAAAATCTACGCCTGACGTGAGATGTGAACCTACACGTTTTACACATCAATACGAGATTAATCCACCAGACCACAGAACCCCCTGCCAAGCACATAATTATGAATTGCAGAGTGTTCATTTAGATGTAGATGCAGATCTCAAGGGACGCGTAACAGGAAGGAGGGCGGGATCTGGGAATGGATAGAAGTGCATAAGTGCAAAATATAACGTGAAATGCTTGCAAAGTATTGCTTACTTAGACGTGTGCCACAGTTCGTTTTATCTTAGGACCGAGAGATAAGGAAGGACTGTTCTCAGAACGAAGAATGAGTTAAAGGGAAGAGGAGATCAATGAATACGGTTTCATAGGTGGTGAGAGGAATGATAGAGAGTAAAGACAGCAGCAATTAAAAGAGAAAATGTAGCGTCATTGGAAACCGCTAGATTTGTTTACAAAGTTTTGGGGGAGTGTAATAAAAGGGCACTTGCGGCGATAGTGTCAGAGAGAGAGAGTGTGAGAGAGAATAGAAGAGATATTAACAACGAGTAAACATAAATGTTCATAAGTGTGTGAAATCTTATGGGACTTAACTGCTAAGGTCATCGGTCCCTAATCTTACACACTACTTAACCTAAATTATCCTAAGGACAAAGATACACACCCATGCCCGAGGGAGGTCTCGAACCTCCGCCGGGACCAGCCTCACAGTCCATGACTGCAGCGCCCCAGACCGCTCGGCTAATCCCGCGCGGCGAATAAACGTAATATGAAATCGTTGGCGTATAGTGTGGAGGACGGAGGGTGTATTCATGGATGGAGGGGAAGAGAGAGATGTATTTGAAATAACAAAAACTACTGTGACAGAGTCCATCTACGCTGATTAGTTTGTAAGTATGTAGACATGGTATAAATGAAATCAAAATAGAATACTTAACAAACTGTATATTCAAAAGAAACCCACTTGAATTAAAAGGGCAACTCAAAGGAAAGCTAACCCATATTGTATCTTTTCTGTTGCCACGCGATCTTCCACTAGCGTCCATTGAGGAAAAATGACGAAAAAGAAGACATAACAAAACATTTTAAGAACTCTAATATTTTATCCAGAATCCTTCATCATTTTGTACTTCTATCACGCGTCTTGGCATCAATGTATAAGCCGTCGGACGTAACAGCCTGAAGAAGCAACTTCCTCCCAGGCTTCCAGGACGCGGTCCCAAAGAGCGTCCGCAGTAGTTGGTTGGTTTCGTGGCCAGTTCTCTGTTCATGTTCTGGCGACCTCAGCCCACATGTTTTCCATGGAGTTCATATCAGCCGCCCGTGGCGGCCAGTCCATGACGTTGACGCCAATCGTGGAGAGCGGCTGCTGAACAAATGCAGACTTGTGAATGGGAGAATGGTCCTCTTCCAATGTGACGTCCCCTTCTGCGTACAGCATTCGCACTGACGGAAGCATCACATTTTCCAATATGTGGGCATACTGCGCGCTGTCCAGAGTTCCTTCTATCCTGTGAAGAATTCCCGCCCCTCTCGCAGAATTCCAACCCCAGCCGGTAACAGATAGCCGGCCACTTCTTCTCGTCGTGGTTACATATTCGCGTCGACGGCAAGTCCCTTGCGGCCTGTAAACGATTCGTGGACCGTCGTCATTGGTGGAAAACACCTTCTCATCAGTGAAAATGACGTTGTCCCACGACGCCCTCAGATGGAGCTCCGCAAATGCTAGCCGGTATAAAACGTTGTCTTCGCTGAGCTCTTGATTTAGGCGGATCGCCGTGCATGCAGTCCAGCGTCCCTCAGCCTTCGGCGAATCCTGTCACTGGAGCCGGGGAAGTTGGTCTCCCGCCGCAAATGCTTCGCGTTCAGAAAGGGATTTTCTCTGCTCCTAGACACTAGGTCCCTGTCTTCCTGCTGTGAGATGACTCTCTTCCTGCCTGAGCCAGGAGCCCTGCTGGTGGTGCCTCTTTCAAGGCAGATCCTCCACCACCTCGTTGCAGTGGTATGTGGTACGCCATACCGCCTGCCAGCTTCTCTGATGGAACATCATCCTTCCTCAATGAGAGCGACGACTCTACCTCGGCCGGCTGGAGTGGCCGAGCGGTTCTAGGCGCTTCAGTCTGGAACCGCGCGACCGCTACGGTCGCAGGTTCAAATCCTGCCTCGGGCATGGATGCGTGTGATGTCCTTAGGTTAGTTAGGTTTAAGTAGTTCTAAGTTCTAGGTACTGATGACCTCAGATGATAAGTCCCATAGTGCTCAGAGCCATTTGAACCATTTTTTGACTCTACCTCGAATAGACCTCTCCCAGTGAGCCATTACGGCAGACAGCCTGATGTGTATTTCTGCTTGCCGCTCTTATACTGATTCCAGGAGAGGAGGTAAACATATTTAGGTCACACGGAGCGGCAGAGGCAGAGGCATGCGGCGCAGCCGTACTGGCTCGTCCCGGGCTGTTGGCCCACCAACGCCACCGCCAGCTCGCTCACTTGCGTCTCGCCTCGGCCAGCCTGGCTGGCCCGTAGGTCGCGAGTCGCGGCCAGTACAGACCCGGGCCGCAGGGCCACGATCACCCATTGAAGGATCAAAAGTTACACCTAATCTACCCAAGTCTGTAGTACAAACTAACGCAGCTACAGCTATTATGCTATAACATGTGCAGGCACACATACAGTTGACGATTTATTCAAATATTTGACGAACGATACTTTCAAAAATACATTCATTTTAAACATAGCTACCACAAAATATTTCACCTAGGTAGCAATAGCATGACGCAGGAAACTATACTTTCTTGTAAGCGCTGTGCATTAGGTGTAGCCTTAAGAAAACCTGTGTTCAACCACGACAATTGAGCGGAATGTAAGAGTAAACAGATTTGGCGGCAGCTTCTCCAAATAATAGTATATATTTAGTATATAATACACGTTTTGTGCACTTATAACATGTTCTCAGTGTCTCTGAAACAATACGTGCTGCACGACGGAAATTACTTTCTGCTGAGGCACTTCATTTACATCTCAATGATACACGACTACTAGAGAACATTGCTCTTCACGGCAGTCAATCCACTTGTAAATTAACATCATGATATCGCAGATATTAGGCAACACGTTACTAGGGATGAGTAAGGCCTTAAGCTTTGCAACTAAACATGCTACTCCTAGCTACTACTGAATATGAAGGTGATTATTACCGTGTCTTCATAACCATGTGTGCGGCGTTCGACTCTCAGTCAGCATAGACGTTTTCGTCACCTTATTTCTAGTTAAACGTGTGCACATCTCGCTGATGGTGAACCAACATTGGACATTTCTCGTCTGTTCCTGGTTAGACAACGACGGCAGTAGGCGCCGGGTTCGAATCCCGGTCAGGCAATACAACTTCAGTCGTCATTTAAGGATCCAACCCCACTACTGGTGACAAACTGTGATATCTACATTCTGATTTTACGTACTTATTCAACAATCCGATTACGTGCTGGGTTCGCATCCTTGTCCCCAGCATTACATGATGGTATTTCAATTTTAAACATGTGCATCCTTTATTCCTTGACAATGCAACACTATACAACGTCTTTCGAGGTTAATTATCAAGAAGGTAATTGTCATGTTAGGGTTCCTGCTTTCGTACAAACATTATCATCATTTACGTTCAAGTTGAGAATTGATAGCTGATACTGGTGCAAACGTCAATATTTGACGTCTCTTTCTGCCTAGTGATCGAGTCTCGATAAGGCACAAAGCTTTGCTTGGTTAACAATGGCTTTACGTTCTGGGTTTGCATCCGGATCCAGAACGAAGACGTTGGTCATGTCATCTGTTGATGAGTAATGTGAACAATGATATTACTTGTGATTCGCTGTTAATGTTGGGATTTCCGATGAGTGGTTGCTGCCGTTAATCACGTTTTCTCTTAACTGCTTAGTATTACATAAAGTTGATGCGAAACCACTCCCTGTTGAACGTTGAACGACGTTCAGCAGCCGGCCGGTGTGGCCGTGCGGTTAAAGGCGCTTCAGTCTGGAACCGCGTGACCGCTACGGTCGCAGGTTCGCATCCTGCCTCGAGCATGGATGTGTGTGATGTCCTTAGGTTAGTTAGGTTTAAGTAGTTCTAAGTTCTAGGGGACTGATGGCCACAGATGTTAAGTCCCATAGTACTCAGAGCCATTTTTTTGACGTTCAGCATGTGTTGGGTAAACCTTTTAGACAGCAAAGAACTTGTTTCCAATTGCCATACAACTTTATAAATCCACATACTGTCTCAAATATTTAATTGTGCCTAAGGATTACTATTCGATTTATGTGACAAAACTAGTTGTCCCATAACTATTGAAATGTCACTTATTGTAATTAAGTTTAGTTTAAAAACGATAAGGACTGTCTGATCTCTTCTGTACTATCGTGGTTTTACTTTACATCTGGACAGACTGTCATAAAGACTGGTGTTCTCTAGTAGTCTCTAGCAGTACCCATTGTGTATCTTACAACGACAGTACTGTGGAGGGTTGCGACTATGTGCAACACAGATATGCTATGTTGGTTGCATACATTCAGGTGCAGCCTACACGTTAGAATTCAGGGTGACCCACTTTTTTTGCTGGCGAGTGTACATTACATATGTAGAATCGTGGACAGTTGGGAATATGGGTCTCACAGGAAGCGTGCAAGCGATAAGTCCCTGCGGTCGCGCTATTCATCGGTGTCCTCGGTGGCTCAGATGGACAGAGTGTCTGCCATGTATCAAGAGATCCTGGGTTTGAGTCCTGGTCGGGACACACATTTTCAGCTGTCCCCATCAAGGTATATCAACAGCACCTGTCGGCAGCTGAGGGTTTCAATTAATTATCATTTAAAATATTTTAATAATCAACAGTTTGGCGATGGAGACCGTTCATAAGGAGACCTCTCAAGATGGAAGAGTATCAGGACAATGGGAAGACGAATAATTTGCATCGAAAAGTCGAAAAAAAACATTTTATAAATAAGTACAGACATATGAATCAACTAAGCACTGGTTTCACACAGCCAAAGGGAATGAACGATTAAGTTCCAAACTGTGTGAAATTAAAAAATCATGGATCATTTCCTATTCATCTTCACAGAATACACGGATGAAGTGGTTTTTACTGCGAAAGTAATGGTGTAACAATAGGGTATACCGAATACTTTTTCTAATATGGGTAGTACGAAAACCATCAACCTTTCACAGTGGGTGATCAGATGATAATCTACTATCTGTATTAGTTAATCGCGAACCCAGTTCGTGGTTTATGATTCAGGATGCCTATCTAATAGCTTCCAGAAGCAGTAAAAATTCGCTTTTCAGTGTTTCATATACAGCGATTAAATTTAAAAATTTAAAATGCTGTCATACTCTACTTAATATAAGTATAATCTTACATCAAAAGTGTTTATGTCTTAAGGCATCGTAACCCACGGCGCGCAAACTACTTCCATCCAGTACTTGAAAAGACAGCACTTAGCGACTTCCAACAAACTTTATACATAACTGTAAACCTTCACGAAACTGTTTTATGGCTAACATCTCCATGATAGGTAAGAACTTTCTCACTTACTACATTTTCCTTGTTCGTGCAGTAAAACTTCAACATACGGCATGACGTTTTAATTCATTACTTTTTTACTACTGTCTCTATTTGCAACACATTTTTCAAACAGTATCCACATACATCAATGAATGTGCCTGAAAAATTATGTCATTGTACGATTCATAGTTCACGAGATATGACGTTACAAACACTGGTATGCGTGAAAAGTTACCCATCCCGTTTTTATGCAGTGTTTGATAGTGAGAGCGCTTAGCGACTACCATCAAATTTTAATCACAGTTGCAGGTCCGTTCTGAACTTTTTCTCGCTTATGTGTTTAACGTCAAATACTTATTACGTTAACTCATTTGTAATCGGACGTTTGAGCCTGTTTTATACAAGCCAGTTCTATTCTTTAAAGAATCCGAGGTTTACTGGTTGCCCGTTAACATGGCAGTCCCACTTTATATACAAAACAATGATACGCTTTCGAAAAAACGTCATTTTCTGTGCCTTCTATCCTTCCTTAGTTACTAACTAAATTATGACTATTTTCTTAGAAACCGAGGTAGGTGTCTGCCGATAAATAAGATATTTTTTGTCTATCTGCCAGATAACCAACCAATCTTTTGTTTAAACGTAGGGACAAACTTTTAAAATGACAACATTGAGCCTTACGCTGTTAAAACACCATTCATTGCAATTGCAATTCGACACGTGGTCATTTTCAAGCATTGTGTTCTTGTAACCCAGTCAATAGTATATGGTTCAAATGGCTCTGAGCACTATTGGACTTAACATCTGAGGTCATTAGTCCCCTAGAACTTAGAACTACTTAAACCTAACTAACCTAAGGACATCACACACATCCATGCCCGAGGCAGGATTCGAACCTGCGACCGTAAAAGCGCGCGGTTCCAGACTGAAGCACCTAGAACCGCTCGGCCACTGCGGCCGGCTCAGTAGTATAAAGCTGTGTAATTCTATTTGAGAGCAGTTGCCTGCGGTGTTGTGAATTTATTTGTTGTTCCATATACCAAACGAGTTAGAAAGCTGGTGAAATAATGATAAAAACACTTAAGGTTAAATTTAATTAACAGTCATGGTAAATGGGTGGTGTATGGAAGAGCAGATAAATTCACAACGTCACATGCAACTGCTGTTACACAACATGTCACAGCTTTATACTATTGCGACGGTTCCACCATCCCACAATGCTTGAAAATGGCCACGTGTGAAAATTGTGAACGTAATGAATAATGTTTTAACAGCCTAAAGCGGAATGTTTTCATTTAAAAAATTAACGAAGGCTGTGGACCTCATCATCATCAAACTTCATAGAAACAAACATCGTTTACTACAAAATAGATCAAACTTTAAAACAAAGACATTAATTATAGGATTGTTAAGTTTTAGAATATCCCTGATACTAAAATTTCTGTACGTTCAGAAATAGGTAAGTTCAGTTAAAGGAGGTTAGAGAAGAAGGTTTCCCTAAAAGGGCTTACAGGCTCGTTATAATAGTGATCTTGGGGTATATGCCTATTCAGCTGATGAGTAACAGAATTTTCGATACTTGTTTTAAGACAAGAGTGTTACTTACTTGCGCATTTCTGCTCGATGAACGTCAGCACGGGAGCGTTCCAGATGGGTCCTTGGAGGAAACCCACCAGAGAGTCGAATACCCATGAAGTGTCCTCCGCTGCCATAATCGGAAGTCTGCTGAATGTTGACGTCGGCAGGACAGAGCGACGTCTGCGCCCCGGCGCGCTTGCCCCTGCATAGGCGCCCCGTTCCCATGGCGACGCAAGCCGACGCCGGCCAAACACCGCCGGACGCCCTTGAAGCTAGCCTGCGGTTAGCATCCATATCGATCACCAATCCTGCGTTGCTGCAGGTTCTATGACAGGCTAAACTGCAGCCCTTACAACTTCCGTTGCACTGTGCTTTGAGTCCTTATGCCCAGATGATTGTCGTCCATCTACGAAAAACTCAGGCTTCCCCGTAGATATGTAATCGTCATCATCATCATACCTACGTTCCCGATACCTGTGTACGTTCACAAAAAGCATGCATGTACGCTGTTTATACTATTGACAGCAAATTGCAACGGAATAATATCGGACAAGGGGGAAAACGTATGGCAGAAGGAAAATAAATAGTTACAAAATGTAGCAATAGATGGGGATGTAATAATCATAATTTAATAGTGGTCGACTGCAAATGACAAATGAATCATACAACGTGCACGGGTGTACAAGTGTGATATTGTTAGTTAAGTAAGCCCACCCACTACGAGTACGGCAAGGTCATATCACATCGGATGGGAAATATCGGTTTTCGATTGTCCTGAGGCCAAAAACCGCATAGAAAGCGTCACTCACATCGGTTTTTAATTGTTCTGAGGCCAAAAACTGCAGAAAAAGCGTCAATCAAATCGGATTATTAATTTCCGTGTGACTGGCGCAAAACATGTTCAATATGCTGTCCACCGTTTTCTGCAACAAGTTGAAATCGAGAAACAGAATGTTCCACAACTGATCGAAGTGTTTCCGGGGTCACGTTCAACATGTATTGCGCATTGCGTGCCTTCAGTGCAGCTAACAAGGATACGGCACCACCGTGGGGTTGGGGTGTTGTCCGAAATTTTGTGTGGTGAAAGAGGACCCTTAACACCTCACGTGGTTAAAGTATTAGGACGCACTACCCGGAAAATCCCGGGAAAAATCGATCCAAAGTTTCTTAGGTGCCTTATGAGTATACAGTGTTAGTCCATTGCCGAGTCGCCGTTTGGCCTAGATCTGGTTTAGACTTGGATTTTTTCTAAAATGTCAAGGAACCTGTAATTAATTTTAGTTTGTTTTATTACTTATAAATGTCAGTTGAAAATTATGTACTACTGTGGAATGTTATGACCAAAAAAGTTAAAAAAAAAAAGATGGTTAGGGCTCGGACCCTTACGCCAGATGTCTCGGGTTCGATTCCTACTCTGGCACTTTTTTTCCTTCTGTTTCATTTTCTTTTGTTATTCCACCAATTATTCAAAACGTTTCTCAAACCTACATTATTTTAAAACATTATTTTAGCTCAAGAACGTAAAGTTTTTCATTCACTGAAAAATATTCGTGGTCGTTGTTCTACTTCGTTTTATGGGGTTTAAAGGTTTAAAGGAGCTTTGTAAGGGTCCCCTTGGGATTATAACGGTCATCTGCGTATAGGACTGTGCACGAGCTGTGAGATGTAAATGGCAGTTTCTTTTTCGATTTCGTCGTGAACAGACGTGCCTGTTTCAAATTTCTACTTATTATTCCGATCCGAGGTTTAACATGTCGACTGAAGAAGTTGCTGGCTCGTCTGGAATAGGAGAAGAAATTCCTGAAGTATCCATTCATAGTGATCTATCAAAATTACGAAGGACGCAGTGGTGTATTATGAAAATAATTTAATTTATTCTGCTTAAAAACCCAATGTTTCACCTCATATACTTTACAATGAAAAATGGAAAACCCACCGCCATAGACTGTGTTGTTCGACAAAAAGAAAATAATTTTTATTCAATAATGTAACTAATTTGTTAAAGATAATGGAGGTTTGGGAAACTTTCTGAATAATTGGTGGAATAAGAAAAGAAAATGAAACAGAAGAAAAAAAGTGCCAGAGGAGGAATCGAACTTGAGACATCTGGCGCAAGTCCGAGCCCTAACCTTTTTTTTTTTTAATCTCATTTTGTTCGCTTTTGTCCGTTGTATCTGCTGGGGGCGGATGTCGTAAGACATCCGTTTAAGTTCTTTGTTGATCGACCAACTCAGCTTTTTATTACAGAGGGCAGCTAACCCTCTGACCGAACACGCTGAGCTACCGTGCCGGCTATTCTCATTTTGTTCACTTTCGTTCGTTGCATCTGCTCGGGGCGGACGTCGTAAGACACCCGATTAAGTTCGTTGTTGCCCGGTGAACTCAGTTATTTTTATTACAGAGGGCAGGTAACCCTCTGACCGAACACGCTGAGCTACCGTGCCGGCTGAACCATCTAGGCCAGACGGCGGCTCGGCAATGTACTAACATTGTATACTCATAAGGTACCTAAGACACTTTGGATCAATTTTTCCCTAGATTTTCCAGGTAGTGCGTCCTAATATTTTAACCACGTGAGGTGTTATGGGTCCTCTTTCACCACACAAAATTTCGGACAACACCCCAACCCCACGGTCGTGCCGTCTCCTTGTAAGTTTGCAACTGGAACACTGAACACAACATCATTCAGATAACCCCATAGCCAGAAGTCACACGGATTAAGATCAGGTAATCGGGACTGCCAGACTGTACGGAAATGGCGGCTGACAATGCTAACATTTCCAAAATGGCACTTCAGCAGCTGCTTAACTGGATTTGCAATGTGCGGAGGTGCACCATCTTGCATAAAAATGATACCACCCACAAATCTCCGCTGTTGGAGAGCTAGAATGACGCGGTTGAGCAAAAGATACTCATATCACTTACCAGTGACGGTACAGGTAACACTATGGAAGCACCTATCTCTTCGAAAAAATATGGCCCTATGATAAATGATGCCGTAAACCTGCACCACACAATGACCTTTTGAGAATGAAGTGGTACTGGTCGATTTGCTTGTGGATTTTCCGTTGCCCATATTCGACAATTCTATGTATTGACATGTCCTGTCAGTCGGAAGTGGGCTTCGTCTGCCCACAAAATCTTCCACTTTCAATCGTTGTCCACTTCCATGCGAGCAAGAAATGATAAAGCAAAGGTCTCTCTTGCTCACAGGTCAACGGGCGGCAACTCGTGCACATGGGTAATTTTGAATGGATAGCAAAGAAGGATGTTTCGTAGGATTTTACGCGCCGTGCTCACGGGTATGTCTAATCTTCGGGCAATTCTCCGTGCACTACACGTTTGCAGACCACCACTCGTCTCCTCCTGCATTGCTGCGGCCACTGCTTCCACTAACGTCGAATCAGTTCGTTTTCTCCCTCTACCAGGATGCACACCAAAAGAAATCGTCTTTTAGAATTTCCGAATTATTTTCTCCAGACCCACGGCAGACATCGGACCAACGCCTTTTCTCAAAACCTTCAGTGTCCGGAATTTCCGCAGAGCGACATGTGTACAGTCATCATTCTTGTAATACAGCTTTACAAGCAGAGCACGATCCTGCATTGAGACAGTAATGGCGAACGTCGCAGACGCGGAAGGAGGAAAATAGTTCTTTTTTTTTCCTTTATTGGGTTTCGATTCCTCCCAGAGAGGGGTGGGCTGGCAGCAGCTTAGTACGACGCTTTGCAGCCTACAGTAATATTTAAAAACGTAATAAGAAGATAATATACAACAAAAAACAGGCGATAAAAACGGTGACTTTTTTAAAACTGTAAAATGGAGGAAATTTGTGGAAGTTAAATCTAAAAACAAAGGCTTGATGATGCTAATGAAGACACACAGTGAGCAGACAGGTACAATAGTAGACAGACAATTAAAAAACACGGCGAAAGTCTGGCTTCTGTTCGCATCATTACATAAAAGACCCACGACACCTAACACGCACTTAAACACTGCACTACAGAGGAGACACGAAGATGACACACCACAGCCTAAGGCAGATGGGGGAGGGAGGAGCCAGACAGATGAGGAAAAAAGGGGGAGGAGAGGAAAAAGCAAAGGGGGGGGGAGCAGCCGATGGAGAAGAGGACACATAAAAGGGGGGGGGCAGGGGAGACACGAGATGGAGTGGGGAAGGCAGAGGAGGGGACTGCAAAAGGACTCAGGGGAGAGAAGGGATTCAAAGAGCGGGTAGGTGGGGAAAAATGGGATGGAAGGGGGGGATGAGGGAGCCTGGGAAAAGGACAGAGATAGGGAGGGGGGTGAGGATCAGAGTTGATAGGCGGGATAAATGGAGGAAGAGAGGGCATCATTCAGGAGGGGGAGTTGATGGAAGCCACCTTGGGAAAGGAGATGAAGGGTGCAGAGGTGGAGGGTAGGTGGGACACAACAATGAAAGCGCAGCAGTGGGTGGAGGTTGGAGAGGAGAGGAGCAACCAGGGGATGGAGGGGGGGGGGGGGGATCAAGTCTGCAGGAGGTGTAGAGGACTCGGGATATGTTCTAAGAAAAGGAGCAGATGGGGGAAAGAAACCAGGTCATAGAGGATCAGCTTGGGGGACGGGAGGCGTATATGGTAGGCGAGGCGGAGTGCATGGCGCTCGAGGATCTGGAGGGACTTATAGAATTTGGGGAGGGCGCGAAAAAGCCATGTAGCTGGAGTTTTTCTAACAATTTCTATGGGTCGTACACATGACAGGTGTTTTCATTTTCGTATTCTGATACATACAGCACCATCTATTGGTCAATTTTCACACTATTTTTTTCTTCTGCCACATGTTCTCCCCCTTCTCCGATAATATTCGGTTACGATATGACGTCATTCTGACCAGTGGCGTTATTTCTACAGCGTTTTGAAAGTTTAACTTTGATTACAATCACCCTGTATACGTAAACAATTGGGATAGAAGGAAAGGAAAGGAAGTGTGATGGGAAAGACAAGGAGAGAATTGAATCCACAAAGGGCACTGTGGTAAAGCAACGGCGAGAGCTGAAGATTTGTGCCGTACTGGGACCCGAAATCGGATGCTCCGCCTCTCAAGAACAGTTGCTTTAACAGCCTCGCCCACCTGGACACACTTTCTGTCCCACCCAAATCCCCAACTTCCCACTCACTGCACCTCAACGATCTCCGCCCACTAACACACTACTCACAGATTTCTGATATCTGTAAGAATTTGGACGTTTGGTTGTGCCTCTACACTGCAACTTTTTCATCAAAATGCTGTCCCGCCAAAGGAATTATAGATATACCAGGTGTCTGTTCTGCTGGACATGTCTACAGTGGACATGCCTACAGCTGAAGTTCTCAGCCCTGCAAAGCGCCATCCAAACCATAGCCCACAGTAAAGCCGTTCAGGGTGAGTGAGATTTTTTCGTGTGTCTGGTGACGGTAACACGGTCGAATTATTGGAGTAGTGATTATGCGAAAGTCACTTTTAAAAACCAGAGGGACCGGTAGATCTGTCGTAATTTAAAGGGGATGCTAGTGTTATGGCCTGTTTATTGTACGCAATGTCATTGGCTTCAGCGTTTTCCCCCTTGTGCCAAATCAGTAATTTTTTTCACTTATAATCCTCTTGGGGACACAGACAATGTAGAGATCCAGATGGTTCATGATTAGACAGAGGGAGTAGTCGATTTTCTAGTACTTATACTGCTGAATTTTTATTTTTGTGCTATTTCCCCGTCCTGTGTCTAATTCACTATATAATCATACACTACTGGCCATTAAAATTGCTACACCACGAAGATGACGTGCTACAGACGCGAAATTTAACCGCCAGGAACAAGATGCTGTGATATGCAAATGATCAGCTTTTCAGAGCATTCACACAAGGTTGGCGCCGGTGGCGACACCTACAACGTGCTGACATGAGGAAAGTTTCCAACAGATTTCTCATACACAAACAGCCGTTGACCAGCGTTCCCTGGTGAAACGTTGTTGTGATGCCTCGTGTAAGAATGAGAAATGCGTACCATCACGTTTCCGACTTTGACAAAGGTCGGATTTTAGCCTATAGCGAATGCGGTTTATCGTATCGCGACATTGCTGCTCGCGTTGGTCGAGATCCAATGACTGTTAGCAGAATACGGAATCGGTGGGTTCAGGAGGGTAATACGGAAAGCCGTGCTGGATCCTAACGGCCTCGTATCACTATCAGTCGAGATGACTGGCATCTTATCCGCATGGCTGTAACGGATCGTGTAGCCACGTCTTGATCCCTGAAGCAACAGATGGGGTCGTTTGCAAGACAACAACCATCTGCACGAACAGTTCGACGACGTTTGCAGCAGCATGGACTATCACCTCGGAGACCATGGTTGCGGTTACCCTTGACGCTGCATCACAGATAGGAGACCCTGCGATGGGTTACTCAATGACGAACCTGGGTGCACGAATGGCAAAACGTCATTTTTTCGGATGAATCCAGGTTCTGTTTGCAGCATCATGATGGTCGCATCGGTGTTTGGCGACATCGCGGTGAACGCACATTGGAAGCGTGTATTCGTAATCGCCATACTGGCATAACACCCATCGTGATGGTATGGGGTGCCATTGGTTACACGCCTCGGTCACCTCTTGTTCGCGTTGACGGCACTTTGAACAGTGGACCTTAGATTTCAGATGTTTTACGACCGGTGGCTCTACCCTTAATTCGATCCCTGCGAAACCCTACATTTCAGCAGGATAATGCACGATCGCATGTTGCAGGTCCTGTACGGGCCTTTCTGGATACAGAAAATGTTCGACTGCTGCCCTGGCCAGCACATTCTCCAGATCTCTCACCAATTGAAAACGTCTAGTCAATGGTGGCCGAGCAACTGGCTCGTCACAATACGCGAGTCACTACTCTTGATGAACTGTGGTATCGTGTTGAAGCTGCATGGGCAGCTGTACCTGTACACGCCATCCAGGCTCTGTTTGACTCAATGCCCAGGCGTATCAAGGCCGTTATTACAGCCGGAGGTGGTTGTTCTGGGTTCTGATTTCTCAGGATCTATGCACCCAAATTGCGTGAAAATGTAATCATATGTCAGTTCTAGTATAATATATTTGTCCAATGAATACCCGTTTATAATCTGCATTTCTTCTTGGTGTAGCAATTTTAAGGTCCAGTAGTGTACAAACTGGCAACAGAGGTCGTTACGATCGTGTTCTGCACGGAGGATGGCATTCCGATCAACGGACAGCCACGTCAGCGAGGGCGTCAGGGCATCTACCAAGCCGGCGGGGCAGTGTTTGCACGGTAGCTCCGCATTCACGATCTCTGTGTACACAGTCACAGACGGTGCAGTATGGCACAGAGAAGACGCCTGCAGATGCTCTGATGTGGAGGGCTGTAGGAAGAATGGAAGCAGGGGAGTCGCAAGCTGATGTGGCCCGATGGCTTAATGTGAATCGCTCTGGTGTTTCTCGGATGAGGCGAAAGTTTATATAGACCGAAACTGTATCTCCGAGAGCAGAACAGGGCCGACCACGTGTGGCATCAGAAAGAATGGACCGTTATTTGGCTGTAACGCCACGACGATACAGCCTTACTACTGCACTGCAGCTGGCATCTGACCACAAACTGTTAGTTCTCGATAAAAAAAATACATAGAATCTTTTTCGTAGCAAATTTAATTTATTTTAATTGTGCAATGAAACACGTTTTCGTTGGAGGGTGCGGTTTTCGAGTTATTCAAGAAGAATTTACAAAAGTGATATTAAACGTGTTCTGTTTCGGAAACCTGCCAGCCCGAGTGGCCGTGGGGTTCTAGGCGCTACAGTCTGGAACCGAGCTACCGCTACGGTCGCAGGTTCGAAACCTGGCTCGGGCATGGATGTGTGTGATGTCCTTAGGTTAGTTAGGTTGAATTAGTTCCAAGTTCTAGGCGACTGATGACCTCAGAAGTTAAGTCGCATAGTGCTCAGAGCCATTTGAACCATTTTTCGGAAACCATTCGGAGTATCACGCCTCAAAGCATGTACCTTTCCTCCTGACTCACCCTGTATAAGCCACCACGGCCGCATTAACTCTTTCGCTGCTACAAAGACGTGCTCCCTGCACTGCTCGCCTGTGTAGACACATCGTGTTCCGACTGCTTTGACACTCTTATCAATCGATTCCACAAAAACTATTTGGCCCAAAAATTTGATTTTTACACATCTTCTTGACTGATACCTTCCCCCCATAAATGATTTAATTTTGTTTCGATGTTCAACGCAGTTATTACGCAGCATTAAATGTAGTAAACCATTGCACGAAATTTTGAAGAGTTTGCAGAGGTAAAAGTCCATAGAGTATACTTTCCATATGGTCGATTTTAGTTGCCACAATGTTGAGAATGAAATGTGGACAAGATACCAAAATTTCATATAAAATTTACTGTGTAACAATAGCTCATTTAAGTACCACATAGGTGTCGTGTGTAAGATTGAGAAATATTCCGTCTTTCGCGACTGTAACAAAAGTTTTATTTACACTGAGCACGTTTGGCTTTATTTTAAAGCACTTCAATCAATCAAAAGGAAGTAGACAAAATACATCAAACAAAACTGTGGACTTACAAAAACATTAGGACTTGAATATACCGTCTATCAGTGAAGTGCTCTGAGCTATGTCAAATGTAATTTTTTTATGTGGCACACACAAACATCATTTATTTGCTAAAACACTGATCTGCCAACACAAACGTTGAATATTGTGTTCCCGCAGCACAAAACTACGAAAGGTGACTTGGCAATGGAGGAGACAAAATACTGCCCACTGCAGATGCTTCAAAAGATGAAATGCGTCTGGTCTAAATAAGTCCCTTATTACAGTTGTAGGAGAGGAATATGTTTCAGTACCATTGGTAAAACTGCGACTGTGGAACAAAAACAAGAAAGAGAACATGAGTGCCATTGTGTATGTGCCATACCTTTCCTTGATTGAAGTGCTTTAAAATAAAGCCAAACGCGCCCGGTGTAAATAATACTTTTATTACAGTCGCGAAAGACGGAATAGTTCTCAATATTACATACGACACCTATGTCGTACTTAAATTAAATGAGATATTGTTATACAGTAAATTTTATATGAAATTTAGGTATCTTGTCCACATTTCATTCTCAACATTGTGGCAACTAAAATCGACCATACGGAAAGTATACGCTATGGACTTCTACCTCTGCAAACTCTTCAAAATTTCGTGCAATGGTTTACTACATTTAATACTGCACAATAACTGCGTTGAACATCGAAACAAAATTGTCATTTGTGGGGGGGGGAGAGGGGAGGGGCGGGGGGGGAAGGTATCAGTCAAGAAGATGTGTAAAAATCAAATTTTTGGGCCAAATAGTTTTTGTGAAATCGAATGATAAGTGTGTCAAAGCAGTGGGAACACCATGTGTCTG
This sequence comes from Schistocerca piceifrons, assembly GCF_021461385.2. Lineage (NCBI taxonomy): Eukaryota > Metazoa > Arthropoda > Insecta > Orthoptera > Acrididae > Schistocerca > Schistocerca piceifrons. The sequence continues at coordinate 82,480,010 of NC_060141.1, forward strand.
CACAGGCGAGCAGTGCAGTGCTGACAAAATCGCGCACAGCGCAGAATGCGGGGAGCACGTGTCTGCAGCAGCGAAAGGGTTAAAACCTTTCGCGTAGCAGCCCAACACCTTAACCGTTACACTGACGCACCTCGTCTGAATACATAACGCCATGAGGACTTCACGCAAAATACTGACAAACACTGTTGGTATGACTATGAATTACTCACGCTTCGTCGAAGTACAATAGGAAATAAACAATTACCGCTGTTCTTTATTGCGAAAAAGCGGTTCGTGAGAGTGATACAAACACCTTTCCTTGCTATCGCGTAAATTAGGAGTCTTATTGCTTGTTTGGTTTAATTAATTAATAGAATATGAAGCAATTGGTATAAAAAAGGCTTTTTCCAAACTTTCTATAAAAGAATGTCTGCTATCAAGACACTGCTTTTGTTCTGTTACTTTATTTATGACTGAACGTTTCTAAAACTGAAGACACTCGTCCATGCTCTGCACTGCAGTCGAGATGTGGCAACGTCGTTCTCTGTTCATTGGCTGACTGTGTTTTGTGACGTCATATGCGCAGAACGAACCTAAACTCGGCCGCCAACATAAATGACGCGCACTTTAAAGTCCTAAAATCCCCTTAATACTCCGTTGCAGTCAGAGATCGTACACTACATCACTTTTAATCTCCATAATATTATAACAGTTTATCGTGAATCTTGACACGATAAAGTCCAATCTAATTATTGTCTCGCTGACTGACATAGGTTCCCCGTCCTTTAACGAAACAATCAAGGAAAAAAGGCGGCAATAATGACAATCAGGACTTTTTATAAGTTTTTCATCACAAGAGTTTAACGTCACTGCCTTCTTCATGACGGAGCTTCCGTGGTTTTGTTGTACTTAGACGTTAAACTCCTTCCTGATATACTATAATTTTGATCTGCAATTAGCGAACTCTGATTCTACACTATTTCACCTCTAAAACTTCTATTCTTAAGTTTAAATTATTCTTTCTATAGCTTTTATCACTGTAAACTGAACTGAGATGTTACAAAGTGTACCTGTATCAGTGAAGGGGAGTGGGGAGGTTTGGAGATCTCCTGAGGGGTTGGGAGGAGGAAGCGGAAGGGGAGTTGTGGGGGAACGATAGGTTAAAGACGTGTTAATCAAAGGGAAGGATTATCCCCAGGGAATTATAATCCTCTTAGCAGAAAAATAGATTAAGGACCTATAAACAAAAGGAGAACAATAGGTTTGCCCCTGAAGGTATACCTGCCCCTGAATATAGGCAAGCCACACTAACAAAATGCCACTGTGGCAAGGAAGCGTTTTCCTCCACATATTTTAGAAAGGTTCTTGAACAGTGACAATTCAGATTGTCAGACTTGATTATTTGTGATGGTCACTGCCATCCAATACTCATTTCAATGAATGCTTTCACTGAGGACTTAGCCGTGATGTCAGGTAACAAAGTGATTTCGACCCATTTTGTCACACTGTCAATGGCAGATAAGATGAATTTAAATCCCCCAGGTGTGGGAAGTTGGCCAATCAAATCCAGGTGAAGATGCTGTAAAATGGTAGCTGGAACATCAAATGTGCCTAAAGCAGGGCTTGTGTGTCTCCCTATTTTCCTCTTTTGACATTCTACACACTTGAGTCCAAAGTTTACAGTTGTTTTTTCATGTTCGACCACAAAAAATGTTCTGTCATTTGTCTAGCAGACTGGCATATTCCTGGATACAATTATTCATGCAATTTCTGAATGATGGTTTGTCTATGGCAGGGGTCTCCAAATTATGGCCCGTGTCCCAACACCGACCTGCGAATGCCATCACTCCGGCCCACTGTAATTTTTTTTATTACAGTCGAACCTTGCTTATCGAGCACCTCCCATTACGAGTGATTCGCACAAGTAGAAGAAAATGTGACAAACTGACTAGCTATACGAACGATTTTTCCAATAGAGTCTGTTTAGTGTTTTTTTTTCAGTCTTTATCAACCATTTCGAAAGCCACCTTCTGACCTGGATCGGTCTCTTTGACCACTATAAATGAACACTAAGTCTCCTGTTCTCCTATAAACTACTCTTCTGTAAAGTAAAAGCTCCAAAAATGCTGTATTAGTCAACTGTACTACACAATGTGCCTCGCACTGCAACCCTTGTCATCTATACCACTGCTCGCGCTTCCATGATGATGTTGCCAATTCTCTGCAATGATAAAACAAGATCTTTCCCTCGCTGGCAAATGGTAACCATTTCCCTTGCCCTATCTGTTTATGGATTCCAATTAAGATTTGTCATCATTAACTAAAACGAATTAGATTAGAGATGTCCATCAGGCAGTTGGTATGGACGCTACAAATTTAATTAACAATAATTCTCTGTTTCTTTTTCGACAAATTTTCAAGCACAGGCATAAACAGTATCTTTAGACAACTGTCTTCTAAAATAGGATGTACTGTACAAGGGAAAATCACAATACTGTATTATAAAACTGTTTCAGCACCCATTTTTCTAAATGGAACACATTGGCCTATTCTACATGGATTCCTACAGAAAAAAGTGTTTCATTTATCGATTGATAATTATGAGTAAGGTACAGAACGAGTCATTCTCATCAAGCGAATTTACGCTGTTCAGAGTAAAATTTGTAGTATAGGTAAATCATACAAAATTCACACAATTATCAGTTGTTTTTGTCTTGTAACCAATTAAGATACGTATTAACCAACATATACAATGTAATTACACATTTTAACAGTAATTAACTATAAGCTATTACTGAAAATTTACTGTGCCTAAATGTCATACATGGGCAATTCACATATTGGATTTAAACATTGTAATTATGATTTAAGAGATTTATGTAGCTGTAACTTCCCAGTTACAGTTATTTGTAGTTGTGGATCAAGTTTACTAGTGCAAATTATCAGCAGTAACTTCAAATACTAAACAATTTGTTTAGATCTGCAATATTTTTATGTATTTCATTTTGGGTAACTTTTTTTCCCAGAAATAATTTGTGCCCAAAGCAGAAAAAAGGCGATTTTCACCTCATAATTAAACATTACGTTCAGTCATATGTTATGCTAACTCTGTATAAAATAATAACTTGCATTACCACTCACTGTTTTGTAACCAAGCCAGAGAACGATTCCCTTAATTCAAGAAAGTTTCGATTGTTGTTCAGAGCTCAAAAAATCGCGTCAAAGCTTATCCAAAGGTAAGCCAGCGTACTGCTGTATAACATGGTAAGTCATTTTCTTTAACCTCTTCAATAAACTCACGGAACTGACGATGACTGTGAGTATGTGATGGTATATAATTAACAGCTAACATGACTGGCTTTAAAACTTCTGATGTCTTCCATGCAAAGACTGTTGATGAGTGATGCAATGCACAATTAATGGTTTTGATTTGCAATCATTTTCTGCCACCTTTGGCTTAAGAGCAACAACACCATAATTTTTTACACACATGTTTTTGCCATCATTAGTTGTGATATGCTCCATTAAAGATTGTTTTTGTGAACAGCATTTTCTACTCCTTTAAAAATTTCTTCTCCCATGGCCATCCATGCCATGAATGCTATGATTGTCAAGAGACCCTTCATACAGTTAATAATTTTTATTTATCTCTAGAATAGAAATGAACACCTGTGCAGTATCTGAAACATCTGTTAACTCATCCACAGCCAAAGAGAACCACTCTAAGTGTCGAGTTTCCTCAGACAATGGAGTTAATATATTATGCTATTACTGATATATTATTAATATATTTCATTAATACCATTTACTCTTTGAGCCACAGCGTTTGCAGTCAAATAGTTATTTTTAAACATTTTTTTCTGGATGCATTTATTCGACTGCTGTAATCATGCAATTCTTTATTAATTCACAGCCAATAAAAGGTTTTCCATGTTTTGCTATTGAGTGAGCCACATGGAAACTAGCATGAGTTACTGTTTCTTGTTCAGTATTTACTTTCTTAAACAACATTTTCTGAGATTTCAAACCGCATTTCAAAGGCAGTTATCTTTCTAACCATTGGCTTCCAGTAAATTTGGAATAACTCTGAGGATTTTTCGACTCATAATCAATATTTTATATTGTATTTGTTGAGAACTGACAGTGTTTCTCTGCAAATTATGCGCATTGCTTTATTACCTCACTCAAACACGAAATATTGATGTCTCCCCATTGCTCTTCAAAATTTCTGACTCACTACCTATCTTTCATTTCTATTCCATATTTACACAAATCTACACAAATAGGATGTAAGTGCAAATCAAAATGATGCCAATTAATATTGTTAAGAGCAAGAGTTGTGAATAAAGATTTGCACTGGATTTATCTTTACGGTAATTTTAATTAAAGTAAATACCCTCTGTTAAACACACCATATCTTCACTAAGAAATTGTAATCACAAAACATACTAATACCACTATATTTTGTTTTTCAGATCTCACATGTTGCCACACCCACAAGATGGTGCTGTACTACTGCAAATAACTTCTCTACTCTCTGGAAGATGTCCCTACTATACAGTTAGCATTGATGGAACAAGTCTTAACAATACGTAAAGCTCAGCATGTTCATCAGCTATCACCCGGGCAATGAAATGAGCTGGTCACTTGCCCAGAAGTTCCAACAGGAATTGCGGAGTAGAGTCCACCTCGCTCCCTGTGCCATAGATACATCAATCACCATGCAGCCTTGAAACGAAAATCTGCCCATGTTTCAGCACTACAGTATGCTGGTATGATGAACTATGTTCTTTCCTGATTTTCTTGAGCCACGCCAGCGCTGACTGCCAAAAACGAAGATATAACAACTACTGCCGCCACATGGCGAGGAATGTTGCAGGTGGAAGATGTGTTGTGGTGCATGATACCACACACAGCTCGCGCTATGTTCTGACCACTTGCTGTGATGTTAATGGCACACAGAAGAAACAAGGTTTCGTGAACGCGCATTACAGCAATCTTCACGTGTGGTATTTACTCGTAGCAATGCATATGAAATGAAATTAAGGCCACAACTCAAGGTCAAACAATAGGCAGTTCACTGCATAATGACTACTATAAGGCCACTTAGTGCCAGCTCGTAAAGATTGCTAGCAGTGGTAAGCGTCCTGAAAACTTCTGAATTGTACCAAGGACTTCCGAGCCTTACTAGGGTATCAGGCCTCAAGAAAACTTAGACAGACTATAGCTAGATGTAAGCACAGCCTTCCACGGTCATTGTCACTGTCAATAAAATTCTTCTGCGCTGTTGACCGCATTGTCAATATATAAAATTGTCCGATGTTTCGGCAACTGTTTGCAAGCTGCCTTCCTCAGGGACTTTGTGCTGAGTTGGCTGAGAAAGGCCACTTGCAACAGTAGCTGAAACGTCCGACAATTTTATATATTAGCAATGTGCTCAATAGCCCAGAGGAATTTTGTTGACAGGCTGTAGCTATTTCTTGGCCCTTGGGGCTTAGTGGAAGAGCTAATATGGTCCTTAGGCTAAAATGTTTGGAAACCCCCTAGTCTATAATGTTTAGGGACCAACGGTCTGGAGTGTCCTTGTCATGTATCACACTATAACATGTCTGCTGTATCAGTCATTTGCCTGGGTTCAAATTGCAGACTCGGGTCGTTTTGTAACAACTGTTGGACCTCCTCGTTGTTTTCTTGGACTGCTGCAATCTCGTCGCAGTCGAAGCATATTAACAGTGAATTTATTCTGGAATGGTAGTCCACAATAATATTATCCGCCCCTCTAATGTGCACCACATCCATCGAGAATTGGCTGATCAAATCGAAATTCCGAAAACGCCGAGGAAGACAGTTTTTACTAGGATTCCTTATCACAACCACCAGGAGAAGGTGAACTGTGGATTGTCATCTTTCGATATCTGCGTTAGAGTACCTTACTGTCTCATAAAGTGCAAGCAATACCCTGTCAAACACCATCCATCTGAGCTGAGCTGCATTTAGTGCTTTTGGAAAGAATCTCAGTGGTTAAGGTTTTCCATTGATTATCTGATGCAAAATAGCTCCAAACGCGAAGTCACACACTTCTGCTGTCACAATTAGTGGGGCATCCTGTACTGGATATGCTAATGTAACTGGCTGTTCTAAGTTGTATTGATCTACTCGATAGCCTATTGCATACTAACTGTCCATTTCAGCGCACACCTCCCGCAATTATCTTTCCCCAGAAAGGTACCTGTCAAAAGTGCCTGCAACTGCACTGCTTGAGGAAAATGTCTCCTGTAAAAGTTGACTGTACCAATAAACCGTCACAGCTCTTTGAAGGTTGTAGGTCTAGGCATGGAGCAGATAGTTTCAATCCTATCAGCTATGGGTCTAATATCAGATGTAGTTACAGAATGACCCAAAAAGGTTACCACTGAAGTTGCCACTTCTCTTCATTGACCACAACACCATTGTAGCCATCACTGCCAAATTTAGATGTTGGTGTGCATTGGAGGAATATTGAATGTGGGTGGAAACTGTCATGATGCGCCATATTGAAAATTGGCCATGACCTTCAAGTGTTTTATTATTCCCAGCTACAGTGCCGTGTTCCTCTCTGTGTAACAGGGTCCCGCGATGGCAAGGACGCCACCCCACTGTCTGCAAAACAGCTTGGCACGCAAAGCCTACCTCAGCAACCCATGCAACGTACTGCGGCATGCCGGCCGTGTACAGCCGTGGAGTTTTGACAACGTCAGGATGCACCGGCAGCCGACTCAGTGGCCTCCAACCCTGTTGCCTCAGCATCGCTGCGTGCTTCTTTGCTACGTGGTTAAAATCACGGCGACAACAAGCACCTGTGATCTGTCAGCCAAATCTGCAGCCCCCGCCTCGGGATGCCTCTGGCATGTGTTGGGTGCCAACAAGACTGCCCATGGTAGTGAGCCGTAGAGTGGTCCTCTGCTGGCTGGCTACAGACCCCACATTAGCCTCAGAGGGTCGAACCAATGACCCGCCTTGGACTGGAACGCTGACGCCCCAGTGATGTGATGTGCTCCACCGACCAGGAGAGCTGCCACACTTGAATGCCCCCCATTAGAAAACCAGCCCCTTTATAAGTAGCTGTACACCTCTGTTTTGCTAATGCACACTCTGAGTCATGTACTCATAATACCTAGGTTGGGCCAGTGGGCCCCTTCTGCCTGTAACTTGCGCCATGCAAACCACTTTTTTTACTGTTTTCAGTGGTTCTACGGACCTGTGACCTCCATTCTACGTCGCAACCGCTGGTAAGCATAACTTACTGTCAACAGGCCTACGCCTTGCTGTAACTTGTGCACTCAGAAATGTTGCACTAAATCAAACTTTTTCCTATCTTAACGGTGGCGCAGATACACCATGTATCTTCAGAATATCAAAAATAATTTTTAACTGTGTCTCATGCTCCTCCTCTGATTTTGAAAAAATCTGAATATCATCCAAATAACAAAAACAGAACGGAAATTCTACTGTGACTGGTCTCCATTTTTTAGTCCACAAGCCATTCGTATGAATCACACTAAGCATATTTACAGCTGCCAGAGCATGTGAAAAAGCCTAAGATTTGGTAATAGGATACTTATTTGGTGTTGTTGTTGTGGTCTTCAGTACTGAGACTGGTTTGATGCAGCTCTCCATGCTACCCTATCCTGTGCAAGCTTCTTCATCTCCCAGTACTTACTACAACACACATCCTTCTTAATCTGCTTAGTGTATTCATCTCTTGGTCTCCCTCTACGATTTTTACCCTCCACGCTGCCCTCCAATGCTAAATTTGTGATCCCTTGATGCCTCAGAACATGACCTACTAACCGGTCCCTTCTTTTTGTCACGTTGTGCCACATACTCCTCTTCTCCCCAATTCTATTCAATACTTCATCATTAGTCACGTGATCTACCCATCTAATCTTCAGCATTCTTCTGTAGCACCACATTTCGAAAACTTCTATTCTCTTCTTGTCTAAACTATTTATCGTCCATGTTTCACTTCCATACATGGCTACACTCCATACAAATACTTTCAGAAATGACTTCCTGACACTTAAATCTATACTCGATGTTTAACAAATTTCTCTTCTTCAGAAACGCTTTCCTTGCCATTGCCAGTCCACATTTTATATCTTCTCTACTTCGACCATTATCAGTTATTTTGCACCCCAAATAGCAAAACTCCTTTACTACTGTAAGTGTCTCATTTCCTAATCTAATTCCCTCAGCATCACCCAACTTAATTCGACTTCATTCCATTATCCTCGTTTTGCTTTTGTTGATGTTCATCTTATATCCTCCTTTCGAGACACTGTCCATTCCATTCAACTGCTCTTCCAAGTTCTTTGCTGTCTCTGATAGAATTACAATGTCATCGGCGAACCTCAAAGTTTTTATTTCTTTCCCATGGATTTTAATACCTACTCCGAATTTTTCTTTTGTTTCCTTTACTGCTTGCTCAATATACAGATTGAATAACATCGGGGACAGGCTACAACCCTGTCTCACTCCCTTCCCAACCACTGCTTCCCTTTCACGTCCCTCGACTCTTATAACTGCCATCTGATTTCTGTACAAATTGTAAATAGCCTTTCGCTCCCTGTATTTTACCCCTGCCACATTTAGAATTTGGAAGAGAGTATTCCAATCAACATTGTCAAAAGCTTTCTCTAAGTCTACAAATGCTAGAAACGTAGGTTTGCCTTTCCTTAATCTTTCTTCTAAGATAAGTCGTAAGGTCAGTATTGCCTCATGTGTTCCAATATTTCTGCAGAATCCAAACTGATCTTCTCCGAGGTCGGCTTCTACCAGTTTTTCCATTTGTCTGTAAAGAATTCACGTTAGTATTTTTCAGCTGTGACTTATTAAACAGATAGTTCGGTAATTTTCACATCTGTCAACACCTGCTTTCTTTGGGATTGGAATTATTATATTCTTCTTGAAGTCTGAGGCTATTTCGCCTGTCTCATACATCTTGCTCACCAGATGGTAGAGTTTTGTCGGGACTGGCTGTCCCAAAGCTGTCAGTAGTTCTAATGGAATGTTGTCTACTCCCGGGGCCTTGTTTCAACTCAGGTCTTTCAGTGCTCTGTCAAACTCTTCACGCAGTATCGTATCTCCCATTTCATCTTCATCTACATCCTCTTCCATTTCCATAATATTGTCCTCAAGTACATCGCCCTTGTATAGACCCTCTATATACTCCTTCCACCTTTCTGCTTTCCCTTCTTTGCTTGGAACTGGGTTTCCATCTGAGCTCTTGATATTCATACAAGTGGTTCTCTTTTCTCCCAAGGTCTCTTTAATTTTCCTGTAGGCAGTATCTATCCTACCCCTAGTGAGATAAGCCTCTGCATCCTTACATTTGTCCTCTAGCCATCCCTGCTTAGCCATTTTGCACTTCCTGTCGATCTCATTTTTGAGACGTTTGTATTCCTTTTTGCCTACTTCATTTACTGCATTTTTATATTTTCTTCTTTCATCAATTAAATTCAATATTTCTTCTGTTACCCAAGGATTTCTACTAGCCCTCGTCTTTTTACCTACTTGATCCTCTGCTGCCTTCACTACTTCATCCCTCAGAGCTACCCATTCTTCTTCTACTGTATTTCTTTCCCCCATTCCTGTCAATTGTTTCCTTATGCTCTCCCTGAAACTCTGTACAACCTCTGGTTCTTTTAGTTTATCCAGGTCCCTTCTCCTTAAATTCCCACCTTTTTGCAATTTATTCAGTTTTAATCTACAGGTCATAACCAATAGATTGTGGTCAGAGTCCACATCTGCCCCTGGAAATGTTTTACAATTTAAAACCTGGTTCCTAAAACTCTGTCTTACCAGTAATAATCTATCTGATAGCTTCTGGTACAATGCATTAATTAAGAGACCTATAATCTCCACATGATGTATAAGAACTGTCCTTCTTGGGTACTAAATGGATCAGCGATGATCAGTTACTAGCAGAAGTCCCAACTATGCCTAAGTGCAAAAGTTCGTTTACAAACAGTTAAACTGTCCAATGTCTATCTGCTTGCTTTTGCACAGACTGGGGGACCTTGCAATCAATGAATGCAATGATTTTTCCCTTGAACAACATCTCCGAGTGCTTTTTGTCTGCATTTTGTATTGATTACACGTTTCCTTTTGCTTACATACCCCGGTAAAATCTTCATGGCTTGTACTCCACTGACCAGTGTATTTTGTCTCTTCCAACCTAGTGTGTCGATATGCTTCTCCACTTGTGGTTGAGGTTACTACTGCTGGTGCTGCAAGGCTGCTAGTCTCTTTTGTATGCTGTCCACCTGTTCTTAATGATTCTTTATTGCTTCCTGTTATTCTGAATTTTCTCGACAAAAAATAGTAATGCTTTCACCTGTACCACCTCCTGTAATTTGATGTTATCCTCTTCTTTATCGAATTAAGTTTTGTCAACTGTCTTCTTTTATCTGGCCTTGATGTTGCGCCCAAATTGTCCATGCATCTCTGCACTGCATGTCGAATAATAGAACAACTAATCGTTCCATTTGCTAAGTCTAGTGAAAGTTTGTGATGGTAAAGAAAATCTGCCCACATAATTAGCACAGATACATCTGCTATCACAGAATTCCAATTGAAAGTATGCCACGATCCAAAATCTATTAATGACATACTGGTGTGTCATTAATGGCACGAGGCAAGGTCCCTATTGGTTTCTGCCTCAGCGGTAATGTTCCCACGGTACGGTGCTTACTTCAGAACCTGAGTCTACCAGGAAGCAGCGACTAGACACTCTATCCCGTACGTAAATCCTCAGCTTCTTGAGCTAAAAAACGAAATGTTATCCTTCTCCTTCTCACTTTGTAGGTTTCACTCCTCCTGAGTCTTATCGTTGATCACACCGATGTTAGTATGTTGTTGCTGATATGTGAAATTGCAAAAGGGAAATAGATTTGAGGTTTGTTGCTCCGAATTTCTCACGAAACCAACATGTGTCCATTGGTGATGAGCCACCATTATGTGATGTGCTGATATGCTTTCCATTCGAGGCCAAGAGCCTTGGGTCAATGGTCTGTCATTGGGAGGAGTCGGCTGCTTTGTTTCTGCTAGAGCTTGGCTAATTGGCATTCAACATCATATCTGTGGATCCCATGATCCCTCACATTGCACACTGAAAGCCTCATGTGAGCTATTGTGTGTTTGTACTTGTCTGGAAACACTACTCTCCTGCTGTGGCAACATGGCTCCTTGCATAGTATTAGTAATATTTCTTATGCACAACTCCACTTCCTTATTTTATTGCAATACTGCATGGAGTCTATCAGCCAAGTGTAATTTTATAATTATTGTCTCACGCTTTCTTGAAATAATTGTAGTTTGCAGCGACAGTGGAAGCTTGAGCAGACATATTCTCCATAAGGAGTCACCTGAAAATATATTGGGTTTCTACTATGTTCTCATGTGCCCCAATAGCTGAAATGGTGTTCTGCTTCTGACAGCCTCATCTTACAAGGACTTGCATATTTGTTGTCCAGGTGTCTGTGGCAGCCCTAACAATAAGACCTTATTTACTGTATCAAAATTGTAAATAATAGATTTCAGCTATCAGTCACCGTTTTTAAATTTTATTGGCAGATCTAGATTTCAGCTAGAAACTAGCCACTCTCAATGCACTATCAGTTTTGATCAATGCATGTGATGCCTGTTGGTCGGGCTTCATCCACAGTTCATTGAATACTACCATCCAGTGAATTGTAGATGAAACCTGGCCAACAGACATTACATGCATTGATAAAAAAATTATAGTGCATTGAGAATGGCTAGTTTCTAGCTGAAATCTAGATCTGCCAATAAAATTTAAAAAGGACGACTGATAGCTGAAATCTATTATTTACAAGTCAGTATAACAGTCACTGCATGCAACAGCTTTCTGAATGGGAGGTAACCTGATGTATTAAAATTGTTCAGAGTAGGTGGAGCAGCAATAATGTCACTAATGGTATGAGAATTTTCGGTTAAATTGTTCATCACTCCTATAAATTTCTGTGTATCGTTCAATAGTCTGTAATTTTGTAAAATGAATTCAGTTATTTGAAAACAAGTCTGAGGGTGGCAGGGCTGGAATGCTGATAACTTTGGAATGGTTCCCACTTGCCATTGTTGGGGAAGAATTACGATTCCAGATTTGTACAACAGTAGTTCCTGGCATGCTCAAGGCATGCTCGAACAACTGATGAACATTTCATGTGACTGTGCAGTTAATAGGGGTGCTATTGAATCGTTGGAGCACACATCATGCTACTCCAGTTGAAGACATGTCCATAAAAATGGGCTACCCCTCAAAAATAAAAGATTACAGACAAGTGTTGCCATTTGTTGCTGGGTACAGGAACTATCAAAATTAATATTGGTCTAGCCTTGTGATATTTAGAGGTGAGACCAACGTCAATTTTGGTCACTTAGGGGTGGGACCAATGTCAGTTTTCATAGTTCCCGTACCCAGCAACAGATGGCAATCTCTAATTTTTTACATTTATGGGTTAGCCCTTTTTTCTGTGTGTGTATTCAGTTGTCTTGCAGTATTATGCGAAGCAAATGGTAACGTCAGGTTATGAACTGGCACGGTAGACTCTGGTGCAGTTGTCACTTACAATAACATTGGCTGATGTAAAACTGTCCCAACTGTGTCCAATCATAGGGTTTGCTGTACATAGCACCCTGATAAATGATGGTATCTGCATTGTAACACAGTTGCTGTGCATTATTTTAATCACATATGGGTCCACCATTAGCCTTATGGCCCATGAAATTAATAGTCACTGCCTCACTTCCTCTCTGATTTGAGTGTTCTTGTATTGATGACATAATGATGGTGTGAAGTTTGCCATTTGATTCTTCCTTCATAAAAGAATTCCATCTTCTTCCTGGTGATGTAAATGTACCATTGTGAGCAAATATGCCCTGTTGGCCCAATGTCAAAAAACTGAAAGTTATGAAGGATCAATGAAAGTCAGGATCACCTCTGTAGTTAACTATCATAGGGGATTGAAACAAGTACGATCAACACCATTTAAACACACAGTAACTACTTTATTATTCATAAATCTGAACAAGCACATTAGCACAAGTAACATCAACATTAAAGCTCAGACATTATATCAGACAAAAATTCACAAAGAAGTTCGTCAGCTTAGTTCATTTACATGGGAAAGTCTTGCTTGTCCGAAAATCAATCCTGATAGTCTCCATTTTTCTAAAATTCATTCTTATTGCCATTGCAGTTGCCACAATAATAACCATGCTGTATTATCCACATGGTAGTTTTAATGGTAGAGAAACAGTTAATTGACAAAATAGGGCTTAGGTCTACTATGGAATCAACAGAAATTTATTGAACTGAAATTAGAGCCAAACACTTACCGACATTCTTCCCACACATCATTTGCAAGTTGAATAATGTAAGGGGATCAGTTAGTGGTACCAGAAGTACCTTCTGCTACACACCATTAGGTGGCTTGTGGGTATATGATGTAGATCTACGTAAATGGTGGCAAAATTCAAAAATAGGAAAGTAAAGAAAAACTTTTATTGTAATGACGCTGTTACCTTGTTTGTGTTTAAAACATGTTCTAAAAGTCAGCTGTAGAAAGTGGAAGGAAATGATGAGCAAACAACAACGTCCTCAAATTCCTAAATCACGTGAATGTAGAAAATGTTTTCCCCTACTCACATGAAAAACTGCAGGTGCACTGGTAAAGATATACGTGCGCTGTTGAGAATGATGAACTGTATTCCATTGCCAGAAGGAGAAGGAAAGATGAAATAATTTAAATTTTGCAATAGAAATATCTCTACAATATGGGCTCTACCACTGAGACTCAATGTCTTATAGTAAAAAGTAAGTAAAACTGCACCCAGCAAAAAGTTGTTTACAGAGAAAAGTGCACCTAACAGAAATAAATGTTTATGACAAACTCATGTTCTCATAATATGTGCTCAGCATCACATTTTACTGATGACGATATTTCATATTTGACATTCATATTTTTATTTTTATTTTATTTGTCACATAACGTATATTTTACATTTCATCTGATCATATTGTACGAGAGACATGTGAATTTTGTTCATGATACATATACTTAAATAATTTTCTAACACTAATTCAGCATCACAGATTTATGTTAAACACAGTAATATTATTAAACTGTTTTTCTGGTGATGTACTAATACTTAGTGTCTAAATTTTTCAGATATTATTTTCTGCATACAGTTTATAAACAACACAATGATATTAAATAGTTATACTGTTCAAAAGATCATCTCATCATTTATGAATTTCTCAATTGACTAATAGCACGCCGGCTGCTGTGCCTGAGCGGTCCTAGGCGCATCAGTCTGGAACTACTGCTATGGTTGCAGGTTTGAATCCTGCCTCAGGCATGGATGTGTGTGATGTCCTTAGGTTAGTTAGGTATAAGTAATTCTAAGTCTAGGGGACTGATGACCTCAGATGTTAAGTCCTATTGTGCTTAGAGCCAACTGAACCATTTTTGAACTAGTAGCACTTTTCCACCTGGAGATCATACAGTTTTCGCTTCAGTGGACCTATCTCCATACAGTACCTCTCAACCCTTGCGTTTATTGCAGACTTTCATTGCCATGTTCTTGGGTGTCTGTTGGTTGAGTTGTAAGTGATGTGATGAAAGCACGAAATTTTATTCGTGTCTAGTGTTGTACATATCTTTGATATTTTTTTCAGTTAGCTCAGGATTACTGTGTAAAAAGATGATAATCTCAGACATGTACAATGTACAGAAAGGCTGCATTTTTAGGTCCCTGTATGTTCTTCGAGAGGCAGCACACATTTTTCTAACAATTCTTTTTTGAAGTAGCAGGAGTCGTGACATGTGGCTTGAATTCCCCCCAAAAATTAAACCAGTCTAGTTATACCACTTTCCTGCTTTTTATGTCCGTTACACCAGACAGCATTTACAGTGCAAAAGTAAGGCTGTTTACTGAATAACTAAATAATCTATATGTGCTGACCAGCTTAGATTTTTGTCCAAGTTTACTCACCAGAATTTGATGGACTGAGCTTCTTCAATGAATTAATATTTATGTACGATGCTGATGTCACTGATTTTTAATTGTTTGGTTTTAAACTGAGTAAATAGGGTCTTGGAAATATTAATTTTAAGACCATTTTGTTGAAAGCTTATATCTAGGTTGCTTAATGTGGTCATCACAGCATCCAGCATTTCCCATAAGTTTTCTTTTTCAATAAGTACTGACTTATCGTCGGCAAACCTCATTGGTTGGGCACTGGTTTTGTGAGGTAAATCATTTATGTAAGAGATAAACAAAATTGTCCCTGCGATTGAGCCTTCAGGAAATCCTTGTGAAAGGCACTGAGATGCATAATTTGTGGTATTCGATGTTATTGGTACCTTTTGCTTCCTGTTTGTCAGATAACTCCTGAGCCACTGTACGGCATTTTGTCTGATGCCCTGCCCGTCTACATTATGGAGTAGATGCCGTGATTCACTCAGTCGAATGGCTTTCTAAAGTCGCAAAAGATATCTTTCACATTACTGCTTTTGTCTAATGATGAGCTGATTTTTTCAATGAACTCATTAATTGCATTCATCGTGCTTTTCCCTTTTTGGAACCCTCATTGGTTTTTGAGAATAACATCATGTTTTTCGATAAAATTTGCTATCTGTACTGCAGCTATTTTTTCATATACTTTGTATAATACTGATACTGTTACAAAACATCATGTTGAATGTAATATTATTTTAATTAACTTGCCCTTCTGGTAAACTAAAACAAGTACTTACATAAATGCAAGTTCGATTCTAAACAACAATAGATGCAAAATATCTGTACGTATGAACTGCTTTGGGCACGCTTGTTTTGGTTTACGTTGATGGCGGTGACTTATTAGGCATCAGATTGAATTTGTATTTATTACCAGTCGAATGTTAGGAAAAGAGCATCAAATTATATTCGTGCGAGAGAAGCGAAATATATACGGAAGGAAGCTTCGATTGAGCGTAATACAACACACTGCAACAGATTTGTGCTTTGAATACATATTAAGTGATTTGCGTGGAGCCAGTAAAAATCAGGTACTCCTTACAACCGTAATTGTGTTGGTACTCCTCACCGAAAGTCATTTTCATCTTGATATTTGCTTCGTCGTTGCACTATGGTTGGCATTAATCAGCCTTATTTTTAATTTGCTATGGAGTGTAACATCTGGTGAGTAAAAGATTATAGTTATTTTCAAATACGGATATAAGTTCCGAAAAAAGTGACTAACGCCATCTAAATACCAACAAAAAAATTGACAGAGTTATTGTAAAGCTTTAGGTTGCCATTGAATACATTGTTGCCCGAAAGATAACACGTTTTACGTATGCCATTTTTGTAGAGGCTCTACTGGTTGTTGGTTCATTTGGATTACAACTTACAACCACATATAGATGTGGCCATGAGATGACACATTTTATTCCTTGGTGTGCTGTCGGAGATATTGTCATCAATGAAGCTATAACACTGGTAAGTGACTCATTTGGTGATAGCGGTAGATCATTTTTGATTATAGGGTGTACTGGGCGTAACTGTTACCATAGCAAAAAATTTGTAGTATTTCAGTAAGTTGTTCCTAGCTGTAGATGAAAGAATCACAATGAAATTATGAAAAGAACAGAGCCAGTTTGTCTAAATGCAAGAGCATAAGTATTATTTCATTAGTACCACAACTATTACTGTTGGAAGAAATTTTAAGAATGAAGCTAATGTAGTAGTTAACTGGTTCTAGGAAAAGTTGTATTAAAGGAAAAAAGATTTGAAAATGATCAAAAAGGAAAAAATGATGGTAAAATCATATGGCTACTATATTATGACAGTTTTGGATAGGGGGACTTTCAACTATTTTTGCATAAGGAACAGTAAAGCTTGGGCATGAACTACTACTGCTAACGTTCCAGAACAATTGCTTGATTCTCTGCTTTACTTTGTGTAGTGTGTTGCCCATTACTTTCTTTTTTTATGTGGAAATGAATGAAGAGACTGTTTCTGGTCCATAAAGGGATTCGAGAGTGGCCCCCAGAAGGTATCAGCAACCCCTATACCATATGTCAGTTCCTCTTTTGTAGATGCACAGAACATGGACCTACATTGCCAGGCCTGTTAGAGGTAGGCGGGGCATATTCTCTTGCACCTCTTCTCCCACCATGGTCAGAGTTCAAATTCATTTATGCCCATGGATGACTGCCATAATATAGGACCACATATTACCTTGTTTTCATTCTACATCCTACAGCTACTTAAATACTCTGAAAGTCGCCCGATGGTGTGTCATTATGGCATCACTACTCTTTCTCACCTCCCCTCATGCTTAGAAAGGGAGATTGTTTTTAAGCTACCATATTGTTGTTGTTTTCAGTGAAAGATTAGTTTCATTCATCTCTCCACGCTAGTGTGCAGGCCCCTTCATCCCCGCTTAACTGCAATAGCCTGCACCTCTTGAACCTGCCTGTTACAGCCAATCTTGGTCTATGCCAACATTTTTTGCCAGTAAAAGCCTAGGTCAGGGTCAGTGGTGTACTTATACATATTTTCGTACAGCAGCAATGTTGTCAGCTTTGCCATGAGGTATGAGGGGAACAAAAAGGGAGTGTGTCAGCTACCAGTTCTGTGCTGGTGGTGAAAGAGCATGGACAACCAACATGATTTGAAGCTAGATACAAAGGATGAGGGAATATTGCCACATTTCACATCAATACACCACAGTGTCATAAAAACGTAACACATTGGAGGGGAGGGGGGAGACAGTGACCGTCCAGGTTGTAAATTTAATTGCTACTCCTTTTCACTCACAGCAATTCAAACAGTGCTATTAGATCCCAACCTAACCACATCTTCTTAATTAGTAACAAATATTGCGGAGAAGATCAAGTATTCATGAAACAGATAAGAAGAGAATGGTTTCATTTCTGACACTAGAAATTCATAGCCTCTTTCACTGCTTCTTATTGCTTACATGAAACTGGTGGATTTCCAACCCATGAACAGTAGAGAAACACTACTGTGACTGCTGCTGTCCCTGATGTAGACTTCAGGCATTTTTATATAAAACACTTCTTCTTTCACTGCCAAGTGAACTATACTGTGGTGTCTCAGGATGGGTCTCATCAACCTATCGATTCTTTCAGTCACTTCGTATCATAAAACTCTTTTCTCCCTGTTCAGTTCAGTAGTAACATCACGGTTCAAAAGATTCTATTCTTTCCCTTTCTGTATCATTTATAATTAACATTTCCTTCCATGTAAGGTTACACTCCAAACAAACATTCCTGCAAAAAAGACTAACTAAACACTTAAATGTATATATGCTGTTATATTTGATGTTTCTGGATATTGCAAGCCTGCATTGTATACCCTCTTTAGTTCTGCTATTGTTAGTTATTTTGCTGCCCAAATTGCAGTATTAGTTTTGGGGAATACGTAAGTGTCCGATTCCACTCGTCTGCTTTGACCCACGACATCATCAATATGGCGGAAATGGCTATTCTAAGCGTCTCCAGTATGACGCCTATGATATCACTACATACACATGAGAACAAACACGAAAATAGGTATAAATGAGACACTAACATCTCCCTCCAAAAATACAATCAAATTGACAGGGCAACTGCGGGAAATTGGGGGTTTTAGGGATGGGACAAGTTAAATATAACAGTAAAAAAACACACCACAATCCCAAAACACAAGATGAACAAAAAAAAAAAAAAAAAACACAAGATGAACAAAAAAAAAAAAAAAAAAAAAAAAATCTACAGGAATCGGACACTTCCCTTGACCAATATAGGTCAATGGCAGATGACGATACCAAAACACCAATGCCCACAGCAATAAACTATGGAAATTGGAATCGGACATTTCCCTTGAACCACAGCTGACTGTACCAAAACACCTATACCTACATATAAAAATATGAAAATAGGAATTGGTCATTTCCCTTGACCTATATAGGTCCACTGTAACTACTGATATGAAAAAACCAACACCTACAATACGAAAAACCAAAACAAAACCACAACACTTCAAAAATTAAAAACTCAAATGTCCCTACGTAAATTAAAACTCATTCAATACACAATAAATACGCAAAACATTACAACTCGAGAAAAATAAAAAATAGACCCAAAAAAAAAAAATTACTTACCACCAACAAATTTCAGCCGGCCATCACACACACACACACACACACACACACACACACACACAGACACACAGAGAGAGAGAGAGAGAGGACGCCATCAAACACAACAAGACGACATCTACAAAAACAACCAACTCAAACTCCGCACCATAATGAACTGCAGTCCCTTTACACTTCTTTTACTTTTGTTGACATTCATCTTACTACATCTTTTCAATGCACTAGCTATTCCACTCCATTGCTCTTCTTAGTCTCTGATACAATTAAGTCAGCAAACTTAATTTTTTTTCTCCTCCTTAAACTTTCCTTTACTAATTGTTCCACTCAGGTCTTAACTACACCTTCAGTTACATGTCCTTTTCTTGTGATAAGTGTAGCCTGATTTCTTTACAAGTTGTAGATATAAAATTTCACTTCCCATAATTTGTCCCTGATAACTTAAGAATTTAGTAGCTGTTATTTCCCTGCTTCTCTGTCTGAGGTCAGTTGGCATAGTGTAGGTGTATGTAGAATTAAGTAACATTTTGCCCCACTATGCATGGAATATACACACACTTTTAACAGCTACCTACTCCGTGATGCACTACACCTGTCTCATAGAGTTGGTGACTTGATTGTCGAACAGATCTCTTAACACTTTCATGCTTACTAAATGAACATATGATCTTCATTTTATCTTCTATACCTTCTATTAATACTGCCTGGTGAGAGTCCCAAACTGACAAGTAATACTCACGTATACATTGAACAAGTTTTTTTGCGCCTTTTCCGCTGAAGGTCGCTAACATTTTGGAAGGCCTAACAGTTATGTAGTAGAGGAACTCCCTTGCATTTATCATAGTTTATTTACCATGCATGTACATAATATGCATCAAAATACCTGTTGGAGTCTTATACATTAAGTAGTATGGCACGCAGTTTTTTTTTGGGGGGGGGGGGGGTTGTCTGCTTTCACACTGTAGCCTACATTTCCTTAAGATTCTTCCAATAAAACTGTCAGACATTTGCTTTTTCTGCCACTTGTTATATTTAATGATTTTGCTTAAGGTTGTTACTCTTAAATATTTTACAGTTACTACTGTTTCTAGTGATTTATCACAAGTAGTGGTGTAATCAGCCTCCTCAGTGGTTGCAGAATGTCGCGCTCAGCAGCATGTCCTCTACTTCCTGCCACTGTACTTTACTAGTTCACACTGTATCTAACTTCAACCTACCTATTTTCCCTTTTAAATTCTCTAACCTACCTACCTACCTACCCGATCACACAGACTAACATTGGTGGCTGATTGATCTCACGTTGTCACATTAGCAAATGTGGCCTTGCTGTGTTGGTATTATGAACAGCTGATAGCATTGGGAAATTGTAGCCGTTATTTTTCCAGAGGATATGCAACTCTACTGTTTGGTTCAAATGATGATGGTATCCTCTTGTGTAACATATTCCCTGTTGAGATCCCCAGGTGGGGACTAGTCAGGCAGATGCTGTCATCAATAAAAAGAAAACTCTCATTCTATAGGGCAGTGTGTGCACTGTTAGTTTGTGTGATTGTATAAGTAGGTAGGTTAGAGAATTTAAAAGGGGAAATAGGTAGGTTGAAGTTAGATACAGTGTGAACTGGCAAAGTACAGTGGCAGGAAGTTTAAGACATGCTGCTGAGCACAACATTCCGTAGTTTAATAGCTGCTTGATGAACAGTGCCATCTAGATACTTCCCGCAGCACAAAATTTTCTGATCCACACAGATGGGAGTTATTGTTGCAAAATATCCTTTACTCAAAGAATGCTCCTGGCCTCAATCTCTGCTAACCCACTGCACCCACACCCTCTGCCTAGCAGTCTCCCATCTGTCTGTCCATTCATCCCCTTCCAATCTACTCCTTTGTGTCATCATTGTCATGCACCTCATGAACTCATTGGGCACAGTGCGTCACATTCTTATCCTGTGGATCTGCTGCCTCTCCCTCCCACATTCTCATCTCTCATGCCTGCTGCCTCCCTCCTGGCCATCAGCTACTCCTTCAGCATTTGATGAGTTGTCGCCTTTACTCCTAAATTATTTACATTCAGCCAGAACTTTCCTTACCATATTAATAGCCTTTAATAGTTCGGCAATTGCATTTGGGCCGACCGCTGTGGCCGAGCGGTTCTAGGTGCTTCAGTCTGGAACCACACGACCGTTACGGTCGCAGGTTCAAATCCTGCCTCAGGTGTGGATGTGTGTGATGTCCTTAGGTTAGTTAGGTTTAAGTAGCTCTAAGTTCTAGGGGACTGACAACCTCTTATGTTAAGTCCCATAGTGCTAAGAGCCAATTGCATTTGGCTATCTCATAAGGATGTGTATCACTAAAATACGTCAGATATGAAAAGGACACACAAGCACATGTGTAGTAACACAAAGGACACATTCTAATACGAGGATGGACACTGGAAAAATGCATTTTTCTGCAGAATAGCTTGCTTATAAGACACATGGACACCTATACGTAAATACTAATATAGTGTGTGAAATCCTAACCAATTGTAATATTAAGCATAGGCTACATAAAAAGAAGGGAATATTTAATATTGTTGCTTGTGAAAGAGTTTCTGAAGAATGCGAACAAGTGGGTTCTTGAAGAAATATGAATAACATCTGTCAAAGTTCCGCTTAGAAAACTCAAAAAAATATGAACTGCTTTCAGGTTGAAAAAGGTTTGAATATTCTTCATACCTAACATAGTGCTGCTATAGATGCCACAGATATGTAAAGAATTGAAAGACAGTTTGTTTCTAAATTAAGGTCAAGGGACTTGAATGAATTGTTGTTACTAGAGACAGCAGTATCACAGCTTATACTCTCTGTTGCATTTTAATGTATAGGACTAGGTCTAGAATGGTAACTGGACTTGGAATGAAAATAAATAATGTGCTCATCACATAAAATTTCACCCACCTGGATTTATTGTTTGTTTATGAATTCTGCATTGATCAGATTTCAGAAAACCATGGCTTCTTTCTTTAAGGTTTCAGGCCAGAGTAATTTATTCTACTTTAGTTGCTCTTTGTTTCTTTTCTTCTGTGAGTTATGTATACAACAAAAGAGGGGAACCAGTGTAAGCAATGTCTTTGCCTTATCATTTGCTGCTAAAGTGAAAATAACTACATGGACAAACTGAAGCATTTATGATTGTGTTACTATTGGGGGTGGGGGACCTGGCACCCCTGCTGATAGTAGTGTGGCATTTCAGGTTGATGACCATCCACCTAAAAGTGGAACAGTTGAGGACATGCCCCCAACCTCCTTAAACTAAGGAATCTCTCTACAATGCACAGTTGATACCACAGGATTGTCTGGGGAAAATATTGTAACACAGTCAACATACCTGACCTCGCTCTTAGAATCCAGGCAAAGTCTGAGTTGCTTCCAGTGAGATTCAGGATATTGCTCACCCATATATCATTGTATACCACTGGAAATGGTGGTACGACAGGTTTTTATGAGTGGATAATGCTATACAGGTTATTTTCTATGATATTTCAAAGATATGCTTTGCAAAATATTGTTGAACAGTTTCAGAAATATGGCTTTTAGGCACTACTACTCCTATGATAAGGTTCCTCCTTTTCAGGTTATTTTTTAGGTGCTGAGTTGCTGATAAGAAAGGCATGAATAAGAAAATGTGCTCCTGAAGGATCTATTTTAAGTGAAATATTCTGCTGTAGTTACTGCAATATAGTACACAACAGGATCTCCAGTACTGTCCAGGAATTGTGTGCTGTCTTTCAATGTTGCATTAATAATAATAAATAATTTTAAGTGACTCCATGGCCTGGGCAAGTCTTTGAATTGAACACCACTTCGGTGACTTGCGTATCCCGAATCTTCCCCAGTTGTCCGAATGGAGAAAGGGGACTTACAGTTTAACATCTAATCCAAACCATGTTATTTCTGGTGACTCCCCACATCATTGAGAGGCAAATGCTAGGTTAAAACACATATTGAAAAAACTGTGGTCCAACCAGGATTCGATCCCATAACCTCTTGGTTTCATAGCATGCGCTTTACCAAGCCCAACAAGAATTTGAGAGCTACAGAAAAGAATATAGTGATTGGGTAGGGAAGCAAGTACCACAGATTTTAAGTAGTCATCAATAGAAGTCTGTGTACAAGAGTTTTAAGTGTCCTAGATTATTTTTAATCTATCTGTATCGCAGATAAAGGAAAGTGTCCTCAGTTTTAAACTTATGGTGAGCTTTGTGAAAATCACTTCTGATGTCAAGCTTATGTTGTTGCTGTTGGAATAATTTAAAGGCCAAAACACATTCAGCAAATTATAATGCCTTAGCTGTCAATAATGAGAAGCAGACATAACATACATGCTTCAGTTCTACAAGGCCTTTATCCAATCCTAGCAAGACTGTGATACACGGTGTAAGGTTCATCTAGGCCAATGTATTGGAAAAAGTCACTCATACTCATCCACTCCCACTTGCCCATTCTCACTCACTGCCTCAGCCCATCCCATTGTCATTATGTCTTTGTGTGTCTCTGTCACTGCCCCATCTTACAGCCACAATCCCCTTTGTTCTGTTCTACTAATACTGTGCCCTCTCACTATCAATGTCTCTCTCTTGCTCTCTCTCTTACTGCTACTGTCTCCGTATTCATCCCTTCCCAATGTTAGTGTTTCTTCTCACTTCATTATTTCTCTCTTCCTCATTGTTATTGTCATAAATTCTGTCTCTCATTACTGCTTGCCCTCTCCCACTTTTACTTTCTCCTCTTTATTCCTCTCCCACTGGCATTGTCTCCTTCACTCTTTTTCTTGCACTGTTGTGTCACTGTCAACTATGTCCCACTGCCCACCATGTCTCTCTCTTTCTCTCAGACTGCAATTGTCTCCTTCACTCTTTCTATACCACTGCCAGTGCAGATTACCTTCATCCTTTATACTTTTCCGCCTCTAATGCATATTAACTTCACTCTTTATACTTTTTCATCTCTTTCCCATTGCCACTGTCTCCCTCTCAGCACGAAAAAGTGCAGATGCATTTGCATACCCCTCTTGGTGAGAGACAAGATTCTCTTGTATTGGTCAAGGCTTCTTCTCAAGAAGTCCTCCCACCCCCACCGCAGGAAATGTTTCTACAATTTTCCAGTTATTACTTTATGCATTGCAAGGTAATCAGTAATGAAAAGTGTACCTTTTCATTAATTATTGTATGCGTGTCTAGGTCACCAAATTTTTTTCTTTATTTTTAACTTCTTGTGGCACATTTAAGTTCCCCCATCATCAGATACAGGGTAAGATGAAATAGACACACATGCATTGAGGCGAAGTAGTGAGGCTGAGTAACACACCTTTAATGTCAGTAGATTCCATTACAACATCAATTCCCAGGCAGTACAACATGTTATAAGGTAAACCATCTCTACCACAAAATGCATATGATAACAGGCTAACTGTCATTTGCAATGCTTATTACAAGTAAATGTGTCACTTAACTTTCATTATACAAAAAAAATGGTAAAGTAGCCATAAATATATGGGCATAACAGTTACATTTCAGTGCTGCTCAGATTCTAATGTAGGAAGTGACCACAGGGGTTTGGTATAATGCTCCTCTTTTTTTTTTTTTTTTTTTTTTTTAAAAAAAAAAAAAAAAAAAAAAGGAGCACCATTTCAAATCGCATTAAGTCCTCAGATCATAAATGACATATGCCAAAATTCTCAGTGGCGGCAGCAGCTTGGTATTTGGATTATGTTCCAGAGTGAGTCATGATTGAAATCATTTCCCAATGAATTAAGGCACCATTTTAATTTTTAAATTGCACTTAATACGTTTTGAACCAGTTCACTGAACAAAATACATTTTGATCCAATCGTTTTCTCACATAACATGATTTGAAATGTTCATTTCCATTTTTTGTTGATTTTATTATTTGACACAGCCCATCACATAAGAAAATAAAGTTATTAACAAGTTGACAGTAGATAAATGTGTTGCACTCTTGCACTTAGTCCTTCTTCCTTGTTCAAATAGTCATAGTCATCATCTGAAGATTCGGCCTATCAGATTCATCTGATGTCACCTCCATGTTGAGTGCTGAAACATAAAATTGCAAACTACCAACCTCTTTCAAGTTGTCTGTGAATCTTGTGTGTAGCAGGTTATCAACATTGTTTCTTAGTGTCACCTTTCTTCAGTCACTCTGTTAATTTCTTTAATCTCTATCCAGTTTCTTAAAATTCTTGGCAAGTGTCTTGTAGTCTCATACAAACCATTATTTACCTAGAAATTTAACAACTACCGCAGCCTGATAAATCTCTTGGTGTTCCTCAAGTCTGATGATGTCTGAGAACTTATGAAGAGACTTTTCTGCAATGCCAAAAACCCTGTCTGTGGGTGAAAATGAATATCCACTCACAGGAAAGAATACAATAATCATAGAAATGTTAGCATGTACTTTTGTTTTGAATCCAATAAACTAGATCATCAATAACAAGTGTTCTTGTTTTGGCCCTTCCATCAGTCTGCAGAGAGCCTGGTACAAGTGATTGAATTATCAAAATTTACCTCATCTAGTAATGAGGTAATGCCAGATGACATCTGATTTGCATCTCTTCCAGCCTCAGTCTCATTCCAAGCATAAAATTTTGGTTCAGGACACACAATGCGTAAAATGATATTTGATGCAAATATGATGCTTCATCAGTCGATGATTTAGGCCATGGTTGTACCTGCAGCAAAAAAGAGAGAGAGAGACATTGTGACATTGTCTCCTTCATAAGTCTGTGAAAATCCTTTGTGTGAACGTTAGAAGAGTATGTTTATGTTCAATTCTGCTGGAAGATAAAGCCTATAACTTCTATTCCTTCTGTAACATGATTACCTTTCTTGTAACCAAGAAATAAATGCAGTCATGATTTCTCTTTTTGCACCAAACAGAGCACTTTTCTGCTGCCGCCTCTCTTTTCTCAGATACCGCCACCATTCTCAACAGCTTCTGATATGTTATTAATCCCAGTCAGACCGGAAAACTCAAGGAGCTCACAGATGAACTAAATAAACAAAAAATTTTAATAACTGGGATCCAAGAAATGAGAAACACCACAGAGGACCCATTCGAATCACAAGGATACAGAATTTATAATGGGAAACCAGGACTGAGGGCAATGAAACAATGTCCCCAGTTTGGAACAGGGTTTTTAGTAAAAATAATAGATTCAGTAACGGATTTCCAAGCAGTATCACCAATAATTGCGACTAGCTTTAAAACAATGAATAAAACCTATACAATAATAAATGCTCATGCCCCAACAAATGAAAAAAATTGTCTAACAAAAACAAAGGAAGAGGTAGATAAATTTTGGCACCTTCTAGAACAAACTGTGAACAGAGTAAATAAAAAGAATGTAAAAATATTATTGGGAGATTTCAATGCTCAGTTGGGAAAAGAAAGGAAATATAAAGATATAATTGGAAAATGGAGTCCACATAAATTTACGAACAAAAATGATCAAAGACTTGTGGAACTCTGCAGAGAACACAACCTTATATCTAAATCAACATACTTTAAGAGGAAGCCAAGTAAACTTAAAACATGGAAACATCCAAACTGGAGGAAAGGGGAGTGGCAGCTAGACCATGTCTGCATGGACAAAAATTTTCATAAGGAGGTCCACAATGTTAAAGTACTGAGAGGAGTAGACACAGGCTCAGACCATTATATAGTTAAAATTAAAATCAAATTCACTCCGTTAAAGAAGAGGACCTGAAAAACTAATAAAATAAAAAGGAGATTTGACCCACACCAGCTAATTAAAAATAATAAATACCAACAAATAACACAAACCATCAAATTAACAGACGATCTAGAACAACTAGTGCCTAATCTTAAAAAAGAAGCAGAGAATCTAGCTCCCTTGAACCCCCGAAGGAAACATGCATGGTGGACATCAGAATGTGACAAATTCCATGAAGATAGACACCAAGCATAGTTAAAGTTTCAAACACATAAAACTGAAGATAATGCCATTAACCTAAAAAATGAAAGAAAAAACTTCACACAGAATATTAGAAGAATCAAGAGAGGATTCCATAAAGATATTATAAACTCTATAGAAGGTAATTATCATGAAACCAACTCCAGGAACTACTATAAAATCTTTGGGAAACAACTACAACAATATGAGGCCCCTACACTAATACTGAAAGATGAAGATGGGACACACAGTAACAAGGAAAATGCAGAAATCTGGGCAAAAGCATTTAACAAACTTCTGAATTGCGAGGTACCCAAAGAACCCTCACAAATCAACATAAAAGCCCCAATAAAAACCAAACCTAACAAACTAGACCCTCCAACTTTCCAAGAAGCAGAAAAAATTCTTAAAAGAACAAAAAAAATTATAAGGCATGTGGAGAAGATCAGGTTTTTGTTGAAATGTGGAAATATGCAAGTGACACAGTCAAGACCTCCTTACATCTACATCTACATTGATACTCCGCAAGCCACCCAACGGTGTGTGGCGGAGGGCACTTTACGTGCCACTGTCATTACCTCCCTTTCCTGTTCCAGTCGCGTATGGTTCGCGGGAAGAACGACTGTCTGAAAGCCTCCGTGCGCGCTCTAATCTCTCTAATTTTACATTCGTGATCTCATCGGGAAGTATAAGTAGGGGGAAGCAATATATTCGATACCTCATCCAGAAACGCACCCTCTCGAAACCTGGCGAGCAAGCTACACCGCGATGCAGAGCGCCTCTCTTGCAGAGTCTGCCACTTGAGTTTATTAAACATCTCCGTAACGCTATCACGGTTACCAAATAACCCGGTGACGAAACGCGCCGCTCTTCTTTGGATCTTCTCTATCTCCTCCGTCAACCCGACCTGGTACGGATCCCACACTGATGAGCAATACTCAAGTATAGGTCGAACGAGTGTTTTGTAAGCCACCTCCTTTGTTGATGGACTACATTTTCTAAGCACTCTCCCAATGAATCTCAACCTGGTACCCGCCTTACCAACAATTAATTTTATATGATCATTCCACTTCAAATCGTTCCGTACACATACTCCCAGATATTTTACAGAAGTAACTGCTACCAGTGTTTGTTCCGCTATCATATAATCATACAATAAAGGATCCTTCTTTCTTACACATGGCTCTAACAAAAATTTTGGTAACAGAATGATTCCCCGAACATTGGACCACAGCTATCATCCACCCACTACACAAAAAGGGAGATAAGAGCAACCCAGACAACTACAGAGGAATCTCTCTTCTAGATTGCACATACAAAATTCTATCCAAGATCCTATATGAAAGAGTCAAGGAGCAATTAGAACAGGAGTTAGGGGAATATCTGGGAGGTTTCAGACCATGGAGAAGCTGTGCAGAGCAGATAATTAGTTTAAAATTGATTATGGCATACTACAAGAAACGGAACAAACCTTTGGCAATATCATTTGTAGATTTTAAGAAGGCATATGATTGTCTCCACAGACCTTCAGCATTAAAAATGTTAAGAAATCTAAGACTCCATCCAAAACTAATTAAAATAATACAACTCACTCTAACACCAAATCAAAAGTGAAGTTTAGAGGAGAAATTTCAGAACCGTTCCTTAAAAAAACAGGCTTAAGGCAAGGTGACTGCCTATCACCATTACTGTTCAACTGTGCACTGGAATACATAATGAGAGAATGGTACAAGGACAATCCAAAGGTGATAAGAATTGGAAGTGCAAAAGACGATATTATCTTAAACTGCTTGGGATTTGCTGATGATCTTGCTCTCCTAGCCAACACCGTTCAAGAAGCCAGGCAACAAGTGAAATCACCACAAGAAATAGCAGAGAAAGTAGGCCTTAGAATATCATTTGAAAAAATGGAAATTATGCTAACTGATCCACCACTTGCAAACAAAATTACAATAGGAGAACAGGAAATCAAAATTGTTGATAAATTTAAATATTTAGGCGAAATAATAACATGCAATCTAAATGAGAAGCCATCATGGCAGAATAGAATAAAAAAACTGAACTACGCAAATGACTTTACCAAAACTACATACAACAAAAAAGCCTATCTATAGATGCAAAGTTAAAACACTATAAAACAGTTACACAACCAGAAATAATGTACGCAGCTGAAACTATCTTCAAAACAATGAATACAGCAGAAATTGACAGAATACTAAAAATAGAAAGAAGAATAATTAGGACATGTATAAATAAACAATATAAAATGAATGGACATTGGAGAAGAGCATCAAATGAAACAGTAAATAAGAAAATAGAACCAGTCATGAGCACGATCAGGAAGAAACGCATCTCATTCTTTGGACATCTGATGAGAACTCCAGAAAACAGAATTAGTAAAAAAAGAATAGAAAAATTGTGGAATAGCAAGAGCGACATTAAATGGGTCACAGAAATTAAGGAAGATATAAAAGAACTCCAAATTACTGTAGATGACCTAAAAAACAAGAATACTGCAAGACCCGCAAACCAGACTACAAATGAAAATCAATAAAAGGAGTACAGGAAGAGTGGTCTCAGATGAAGCAAGAAAGAAAATATCTGAAAGAATGAAGAAATATTGGGCAGACAGAAGAGCAAAACACCTTTCATATAAGAATAGACTCTAATAATTATATTACCTAAATATCATATTAAGTTATTGTTGAGCCAAATTGTATCCCTGTGTAACAACTTGTTTACAACTTTGTATTTTTGACTAGAGTGATCCAATGAAGGCCATAAAATAAATAATAATAAAAAACAATTCCTCTTGCTAAAATCTGTTGGTGAGCTTAGATGTACTGTACAATAATATTAAATTTTCCTTACAACAGAAGGATAAGATGTGTAACGCTTATTGTTCTACAATGAGTTATTCAACTATTTATGGTGGGATGGTGATGATGTCTCAGAAACAACATAGCAGTTTAACAGTTTAGTAACAGTATTATAAACACACTGCAAACTACCTAATACAACACAACAATGGAATTTTGACTCCACTCTCCTGCATAATGCTTTCCAGTTCTTCATGGTTTTGGAGATTTAACTTTCATTACATAACTGCATCTGCAGTCTTGTTCCACTTCATTCAGAACACTATAAACTTTATTTTTTGCTTTTGCTGGGTAGAGTCCACTCCCACACATTAGCCTGCCTTCTTTGTGGTTACAAGGCAGCTCAAAATTACTTAAATGATGCCAGTTTCAGTAATGAAAATGAAACGTGTCTCCTCGTGTCTTAACTGCAGATGGTAAATTAAAGTATAAAAACATGCATTTATGCAATCTTTCCCACGCGAATAACCCATCACGCACCAGTGTTACAAATTGCACAGAAAATAATCAGTCATAAAATAATCAGGTCTTATTACTTTTTGAGCTTTCGTTTATCCTGTCTTTTAGTTTTTGAAGATCCAGTTCTCATTCTACCTCCTTTTGATCAGTCTCTCATGGGTAAATAGACCTCCACAGTGATAGAAAGTGCACAGTCATGCAGTGAACCTCATAGTGTGTGAACTGCAAAATGAAAATAGCAGGCCGGCCGCGGTGGTCATGCGGTTCTAGGCGCTCCAGTCCGGAGCCGCGCTGCTGCTACGGTCGCAGGTTCGAATCCTGCCTCGGGCATGGCTGTGTGTGATGTCCTTAGGTTAGTTAGGTTTGATTAGTTCTAAGTTCTAGGGGACTGATGACCACAGTTGTTGAGTCCCATAGTGCTCAGAGCCATTTGAACCATTTTTTGAAAATAGCAGGAACAGCCAACAAACAACAGAAGAGTAGGCTAATAATGCAGGCTAGTGCTACACACTATTGAAGTGTTCCCCTACTGCCATCTCCTATGTTAATTTTTGTGATCTGATCCACCATGTATCAGTTACTTTTAATATTATAAGGAAAAAAGTAGTTAATGTAACTCTTCCATCCGTACATATTGCAGCTCTCGTGCCAGTTTTTTATGTAACTAAAGTTAAATGATACATGTACTTGTAAGAAGTGTTGATATGTTGGATATTCCTGTTGCCATAAACATTGTTATACTGTCACTGATGCTGCCTAAAGGCAATGACTTTGCCTTATAACATGCATTACTGCCTAAGCCAGTTTAGGCCCAGATGTCATGAAATGTTTATAAGTGACAAGATACTGTGAATCGATATTAAAGGTGTGTTACTGAGCTTGACTGATTCATTGTAATGTACAAGTCTCTATTTTGTATTATATTGTATTCTTATGCCACAGATCTGGTGGTGGTGGGTTAGCCCAAAACACATCATGAGAAGCTGCAGCCAAGGCAAATTGTATAATCATTAGTGCCAGCATGGCATCCTCTCAAATACTTCTTATCTAATTTTTTGGTGTACCTTTTCACCCCAGAAGACACTGGCTCTAAACTTCTGGCATCTGAAATTGGTATCAGCTTTTTTGTTGCTGGAAGTTGCTCACCGCTGTTTTGTCTCTCATGTGACCCAGAACTCATTCATAGCAACAAACTGACACGAAAAATCAATCCGATTCCCTTCAGAATTGTCCATATACGCCTGAGAAATTTGTTTTCAAATTTTCCATCATCCGTCTTCTACAGCAGCCTCTTGTACTGAGTTATCTCGTTGCTAAATTTTAAATTAAAACATATCACACTCTTTCTTCTGATACACTTAAGACTTCAGTTATTTTTCTCTTTTAGTCACAAGCATCATATGAAGCACTTCTTAGTTGTTTTCCTATATGATTGGAGTTTCCCGATTTCTTTTGTGTGGATCATTTTCAAGAGAGATGTGGCATCCTTGAATTTGCCATCCATCTCTTAACTGTGGGAAATGGAACAGTAGACATCTTATAAACCATGGGTGAATGTCCACAACAATAATTTTGTAATGCTGGTGCATTCCAGTTTATTCATTTGAATACCAGGTGAAGCTGGTGAAGCGGACGAGCCTGTATTATTGTTCCACCTGCTAGTCACTGAAGTGGGAGGAAGTAGTTGTAACTAACCTTGGCATAAGTTTGGCTCATTATCCAGAAAGAGGACCTCCAGTTTGCAGTGTTTGTGTTTTATTTATTTCTGTACACCTCTATTTTTGCTAACAGTGAGACAAGTGTACAAATTTGTATTGTGTGTAGAGTCTGACCTTTTGTGTTAGTTATTGGGTTGGCCTATCATTTTCTGCCAAATGTTCATCAAGCAGCAGTGTCCTGATTCATAGTTTTAGTTTCTGTTTGGTTATCAAAATGTGATATTTTAATACGTGTTTTAAATTTAGATTTGAGTAAAAGTTGGAGAGAATACATGATTGCCTGACATGGTTTTTCTTCAGGTAATGTACAAAGTTTGGATGTTTTAACTATGAAGCAGTACTGGTAAAATTCTTATTGAGTGCTCTAATAACAAGTAATCACTACGGCTCCATTTCACAGTCATTGTCAATGTGATGACAACAGTGACGTCAGAAATAGAAAATAATTGTGCGGTATTAACTGTCAATGTTGAAAGATGAGATTCGTTTATATATTTGTCCTGTTAGAGCTTAAGTGTCAGTGCCTGTGTTAAAAATGTAGCTGGTTATGTACATGTAACTTGCCACACTAACTGGTTGCCACTCTTTAATGAACTGTATGTGATTTAAATATGGAAACGGAAATACACATTGGAATTTAAGTGTTTATGAAAGCTGCAGCAGTGATAGAATGAATGCTTCTGTGTGTGCTGTCTGTGTATTCATTTGTTAGCTTTCTTATGAAGAAGTTTCACAAACTTTGTTGATAACCTACATTTTTACATGCCTGTCTGCTACTCAGTGCCTGAGTTTATTCAGTGAATAGAGATTTAACCTCATGTAATACATTTCCATGCGTTCTAAGCTTTCCTTAGACCACCTTATCATTATTTAAATAGAATAATGGAAAATCCAGAATGGAATGTAACAATATTATGAAAAGGGTAGTTGCTACACTCACCATATAGTGGAGATGCGGAGCCGCAGATAGGCACAACAAAAAAAGACTGTCAGAAAGTAAGCTTTGGTCCAAGAAGGCCTTTGTCGAACATAGACGATGTACACACACACACACACACACACACACACACACACACACTCTCTCTCTCTCTCTCTCTCTCTCTCTCTCTCACGAACTCATACACACATGACGACAATCACTGGCAGCTGGAACCAGACTGCGAGCAACAGCGCACGATGAGAGAGGCAATCAGGTGGGGGTAAGGAGGAGGTGGGGATGGACAAGGGGAGGGATAGCAAGGTAGGGGTGGAGGATGGTAAAGTGCTGTTAGTGGGAGTGTGCAGGGATCAGGGATGATGTGGAGAGTAAGGCGGTTAGATGCAGTTGGGAGGTTAGATGGAGGGTGGGAGTAATTGGGGGGGGGGGGGGGGGGGAGACAGTGGAAAAGGAGAGAAGTAAAAAGACTGGGTGCATTGGTTGAATGAAGGCTGTGTAGTCCTGGAATGGGAACAGGGAAGCGGCTAGATGGGTAAAAACAATGACTAACGAAGGTTCAGGCCAAGAGGGTTATGCGAACATAAGATATATTGCAGGGAGAGCTCTCCCTCAGCAATTCAGAAAAGGTGGTGTTGGTGGGAAGGACCCAGATGGCACAAGCTGTGAAGCAGTCATTGAAATGAAGACTGTTATGTTGGGTGGTGTACTAGGCAATTGGGTGGTCCTGCTGTTTCTTGGCCACAGCGTTTTGGTGGCTATTCACACAGTCAAAACAGCTTGTTGGTTGTCATGCCCATGTAGAAAGCAGGGCAGTGGTTGCAGCTTAGCTCTTCCTCCCCCATCTGGTTGTCTCTCCCGTTGGGTGCTGCTGCTCGCAGTCTGGCTCTAGCTGCCAGAGACTGTGGTCATGTGTGCAAGAGCTTCATTGTGTGTGTGTGTGTGTGTGTGTGTGTGTGTGTGTTCGACAAAGACCTTGTTGGCCAAAAGCTTAATTTTGGACTGTCTTTTTGTTGTGCCTATCTGCGACTCAGGATCTCCACTATATGGTGAGTAGGAAGTATTCTTTTCGTAATATCGTTTTAGTAGAATAATGCACACACTACAAATATTCTGAGATAATTTTTCACAGATATGGTACTAATGTCCTGATTCACTTCCTTTGACATGTAAGTCATTCTTCTGTTTGTTTAAAGTAGTTTATTTATGTAAATAAGATACTATTTACTTTTTTGTGTTTCAGCAAAGGGTCATTTTTTATCTTGCAATTCTGCCAAAACCACTTAAGGACTCAGAGGTTTCTGAAATAATACCTCTTTTTCAAGTGAGTGCAACTTTTCACAAAAGTGTAATGCTTTCCTTTACATTTTATTTATATACAGTACTTGTGTTACTATTTTAATGGATTATAACTTATAAGACATCCAAGTTCTCAAAATATAGCCAGACTCACCAAGCTTAAGATGCTTAATATCATATACACAAAAGATACACTTGAATTTTTTGAATAATATTCATGCTTTTGCAATCAAATAGTGAAGCAAAAGGAAGACAGAAACAATAAATGCAATCAGAATTTCAACTAGACCTTTTTAATACTAGGTTAAACATTGAACCATACTTATGATGGTTTGATCCACAACCTCAACTAAATCTATTACAATTCTCACAGTACCCCACTTATAGGCCTGTCACTAATTTCTTGTTCCCCATCAAATGAGTTGAAACTAATTAAGGAACTGGTTAGGCATTTGGCAGATGCTAGCTTTATTTTACTACTCAATCGTCTTGATATGGGTTGTTCGCCAGTTGTTCCTAAAACACTTTAGGCAAATTCCAGGTTGGTTCTTTTTAACGGATACAATCTATTTCCTTCCACATATTAGTCCAGTCTCAACTTGGGCCCTCTCTTAATAACCACATTGATGACAGGATGTGAAATGCTGCTGTTTCTTCCCCCCTCCCTCCTTTTTTCTAGCATCCTTTCCAAACATATATTACATGTGACCCCAGTTTAATCACAATTTAATCACTAGTAAAAGATTTTTTTTCCAGTGAATTTGTGGCCCATCACTAATGACCCAGTCATCAGCAGGACCTTAAATCGTGCTCTTCCATACTCCCGTACTTCGTCCCAAACCAAATGAGTTACACAGTAGTTAAGACATTGGATTTGCTTCAGGAGGAGGGCAGTTCAAATCTCTTTTGACTATAATCATTCAGATTTTCCATTAAATGGTGGGCTGGTTCCTTTGAGACGTACATCCCTAATCCAAGCTTGTGCTCCCTTTTTGATGACCTCTTCATTGATTTCTCTTCTTTCCTTCTGAAGTTTAACATAGCCCTGATAAGTTTAGTCATGAAAAGCAGTCTCATATGTTTTTGAATTTAACGTATGTTACAATTCACGTTAAAGTAACAAACACATTTTGTTTTGTTTTGACCCAAAAACATCCTGGGATACAGGCTGCTTAAGATAAAGATGTTTTATTTATTTAATCATACCAGAAGCATCAAACACTGTATATAATGACAAACAATGGATGAAATTTTATAAAGATAAAATTTGTAGAACTAGAAATTGACCATAAAAAGGAAACTATAAAAAAATCTTTAACAAGTGGCTGTCTACTACAAGAAAAACCAATTCAAACCTAACTGCTCGAAGACCTAAACGAGTGGTTCCTACCTAAACTGGCTTCCTCTAGCACATTTGGGGTAACCTCCAAGAGCTTCTCATCAGTGCTGGTGCTTGGGCATAACTCACCCTCGATGTGGTGGGTAGTGGTCTGCTCCTGCCCACTGTCATACACCAATGGTTAATTTAATAATCCCTGTCTCTTCATGTTGATTCTGCTTCTTGCAACTTCGAAAAGTAGTCTGTGCAAAGATCTCCGTATGTTCCTCTGCTCTGTGTGTTCTGAGGAAGTTCTTCCTTTACTATAGACCAATCTCCCAGATGGACTTATTTCCTCCTCAAGTTTCTACAGTGATTTGTTGCAGTATATAGTGATATTTTCTGTTATGAGCTGGAAACTTCTTGATTTAAATTGGTAGCAGGCAGATTGGTATCCATGGAAAGGGATGGCCCTTAGATGTAAATGATTGTTTTTTTCCTTCTTGGCTGCCACTTCAGGTCAGATACTAGGGGATCGATACCAGCTTGCACTATAGTTGGGCAGTTGGTGCGGGTCTCAGATGTCCTGTGATTATATGTCAGCAGCTCGTGGTCTTCTGATTAGTTTTGTTGACTTCCAATCTAATGACTCCGGGTTTGATTCCTGATTGAGTCAGTGGCTTTCACTGCTCAGGACAGGTGTGTGTGTGTGTGTGGGGGGGGGGGGGGGGGGTTGTTGTTGTTCTCATCACAATTTTGTCGTCATTGATATGCATGTCACCAAAAAGGCATCAAATAAGAAGAATTACACCAGGCAGTTGATTTACCCAGAAGAGAACTCCTACCCAAATATGCCATACACACATTTCATCATTGTGATGGTTGCAGCAGAGAAACACAAGGCAAAAGCTGTAGTCCTTATTGCCCTGGGTTGTGCACGCCATGTAGTGCCTGCTAGTTTGCGCGCATTGTTGTTTCCAGCAGCTACTTCATGTTCATGCAATTTTTCCTGTGAGCAAGTGCTCTGTCTAATGTGACACTCATACATTTTGGAGTTGTAGAATAGATGACTTGAAACAGTGGTTTGAGAGACAGTGACATAACAGAGAAAAGGTTGACTGTAGAAGAGACTGTGGGTCATGATGAGTGAAGTCAGGGACAGTGCTTCACATAATTCCCCTGGCCTCAATCTCAGCTAAAGCCCTGCCCCCACACCCATTTCATCCCTGCCCCAGGACCCTGTCTGCACTCATCCTGCACCTACATTCTCTCCTGCAGTCTCTCAAGTTGGAGAAGTGCGGTCCCAGCACAGTGCATTCATTTCTCGTCCAGCATATAAAGCCTGGTGATGGCAGGTTCCGCAACTGCAGTCTTGATTTTTAATAAAATTCCAGCACCAGTTGCAATTATCTTTTTATTTTAAAAACCACAACTGATTTCAGCCCCTGAGACTGTTATCCAATCATATCTACTTAGTATCAAACCACAAAGTGCAATTTAATTAGTCAAACAGATAAGTATGTAGCAGTACGCATCTTTAGCAGCAAGTATAATACATAGCTATCATGAAACAATTCAACCACATACTTCATAAAACAAAAATGTTAAATGTTACATGAACTTGTCTTCTATTAAAAATGTATCACTACATAAACTAAATAATGTTGAAAAATAACTCATCAGTAACCACCATAAAAGCATTTTATAAACTTATTTACTATCTAAGAAGTCTAAATATGTAACAGTACTTTACTTGTCAGACATCCTGAGAGGACATAGAATGACTGATGAGAGATGCCAGGTGATGGCACTTAAATAGGTGAGAGGAAGCTACAGGGAGGGCCTGTAGACATCAAATAGATAGGGAGGGAGAGACAAGTGCTGAAAAAAAAATTGATGAAATGGTTTAAAAGTAAAATAAATTATCGAACAACATGGTATTTAAAAGACTGATGTAGATACATAAGAAATAAATGTAAAAGGTATTATTACAAAGCAAGACTAAGCTGAACGAAAAGTCAATCTAGGAAACCAGCGATGGCAAACAGGTGGAAACAGCAAAGGGTATCTCTGCACACAAAGTTGATTTATATGACATGCACCTATGAAAAAATGAGTGTGGTCTGTTGTTTATAATAACTGGTCCTACCATACTTGGTAACGAAGTTATGAAATTAATTTAACAATAATACATCAAACACATTTTCAATTTTTGAAAATATAATGTAAATGGGTAGAATAAACAAATCTGCTCACCAAGTGGTGATAGGAGAACACACATACAAAAGGTATTTGTGGTGTCGCCAGCAGACACCACACTTGCTAGGTGGTAACCTTTAAATCGGCTGCGGTCCGTTAGTATACATCGGACCCGCGTGTCGCCACTATCAGTGATTGCAGACCAAGCGCTGCCACACAGCAGGTCTAGTCTAGAGAAACTCCCTAGCACTCGCCCCAGTTGTACAGCCGACTTTGCTAACGATGGTTCACTGTCTACATACGCTCTCATTTGCAGAGACGACAGTTTAACATAGCCTTCAGCTACGCCCTTTGCTACGACCTAGCAAGGCGCCATATTCAGTTACTATAATTACTATCTTCAAGAATGTATTTTGAACAGATAATATTGTGAATCATGTACCGTCAAGAGCGACATTCATCATTAATGGATTAAAGTTAAGTATGAAACTAAGTACATCCGCTTTCTGAATTCTCA
Organism: Schistocerca piceifrons; assembly: GCF_021461385.2. Taxonomy (NCBI): domain Eukaryota; kingdom Metazoa; phylum Arthropoda; class Insecta; order Orthoptera; family Acrididae; genus Schistocerca; species Schistocerca piceifrons. The sequence goes on from NC_060141.1 coordinate 82,518,493, forward strand.
TTCCTTGTCATGTTCCAGACCTCACGTCAGTATATTTCTTCCCTCCTCACGCCAGCCTGTGTGAGCTAAAATGCGTGCATTTCGGCCTCCACTTGTAACACGGTGTTGGCTCTTCTGCTAACACAAAAGTATTAAAGTTTGCAAGCCTTAGAAACCAGTGGCTCCTTCTTCTGCCTGAATGGTTGAAGGGGTAGGAAGAGGGGTGAAGGAAAAGGACTTGGGTAGGTTTAGGAAAAAGGGTAGATTTCGGAAAAGTCACCCAGAACCCTAGGTCAGGGGAGACGTACTGGACAGAATGAGAAGGAAAGACTGACAGTTGGGGATTGCACCAGACGAGATTTAAATGTCTGAGAGCTTGAAGGTGGAAGATATAGTAATACATAAGAACAAGATTACTGCCAAAATGTCACGCAGGAGTTATTAAGAGCAAAAAACTTAAGTGCATCGTATGTGATAGAGGTCGGGAGGGAGAGGTGGTAAAAAATAGATGGGTCAGAAAATAAAACACGTAGAAAACTAAAAGAGAGGGAAGAAAGGATTAGTTACTGTGAAGAAATGTTGAGCCTGAGGAAATTGACATAAATTAAGGCCAGGTGGTTGGCGAGAACCAGCGACATAACAGGACATGACGTCAGTGCCTATTTCACCACATGTGCCACCTGGATTCTTCCTCAGAACTCCACAGGTGGGAACTGGCACTACAGCACATCCTTGGTCTTGCCACCAGTTTGGCCCTAATTGACATTAATTTCTTCAACCCCAGCATTTCTTCACAGTGACGACTCCTTTCTTCAATCCATTTTAGTTTTCTGCGTCTTTCATTTTGTAACCTGTCTGTATTTTGCTGTCCCCCTCCCACCTCTGTTACATACAGTGCACCTAGCTTTTCACTCTTAAAAACTGATGTACAGTGTTTTAGCAGTAATCTCTGTCTTACATATTTCCACCTTTAAGCTCTCAAGCTTTAAAATCTCGTCAGGTGCAGTCCCCAACAATCAGTTTTTCATTCTCACCCTGTTCGGTAAGTCTCCTCTGATCCAGGATTCTGGGTGACTTTCCTGAACTGTACCCCTTTTATTAAATCTCCCCAATCCTTTCCCTACACCCCTGTTCCTTCCTGTTCAACCTGTCTCCCAGAAGGAGCCATTGGCCCTGAAAGCTTGGAAACTTTAATACTTCTTCTATATGTGTTTTCCTGGCATCACTTGGTGAGTAGATTTTTTATCTATCCACTTACATTATATTATCACACACATTCTGTAAGACATCCAGGAAAACAATGTGTATTAGGCTTTTTTTTTCCCCCCCCCCACTCAGGTTCATTTTTCCATTTCATGCAAAACTGTGGGGTTTTGTTGGTATTGGTTCACTGTGTACTTTCGAAATTAAGTGAGAAGCAAAGATCGATTTGTCTTCTGCATTTTTCCTTCCTAGTTATGTATGTTCTTTGAACTGGTTTTAACGTTTCTACCTGTTTGTCCAATATAAAAGGCTTTTCAGTCAGTGCAGCAGATTTTATAAACGCCAGCAGTTGTAATTTGAAGTTGTGTACAAGTAGCTGAACAAATGAGTTATTGGTTCTGAAGGCAATTCTAACATTAAATCTGCAGAATAATGCATTGTAGCTTATAAGAAACATTCCCATAAAAGAGAAACAAGATGACTTTTAATGTTTCTGCAGCATTGTCACTAAATTTGTTGCCTTTATTCGGAAGAACCTTGAGTTTAGAATTATGTATTTTAACAACTATGGACTAATAACTGTTTTTGGAAGCAACATTGTGCACTGTATGAAGTGCTTTTTTTTAGCTTCTAAACTCTTAAGGCTTAATTTAGGTATTCTGTTTATCAGTGCTTGAAAGAAGGCTTTTTTATGTTTCACTGAGTGACAATAATTCTGAGATATAATGACATCATTACACACACACAAATGCAATTAACATGCTCATGACCACAGTCTCTGGCTGTTGAAGCCAGACTGCGAGCAGCTGTGCATGATGGCAGAGGCAACCATGTGGTGAGGGTAAGGAGGAGTCTGGGGTGGGGAAGGGTAGGGATAGCACGGTAGGGGTGGAGGCAAGTAGGGCAGCTGGAACAGAAGGGGCTAGATGTGTAAGGACAATTACTAACAAAGATTGAGGCCAGGACTGTTATAAGAACATAGGATATATTGCAGAGAAAGTTCCCACCTGCACAGTTCAGAAAAACTGGTGTCCAGATGGCACAGGTCGTGAAGAAGCCATTGAAATGAAGAATGTTGTGTTGGATGGCATGCTCAGCAACGGGGTGAACCAGCTGTTTCTTAGCCACAGTTTGTTGGTTGCCATGCCCACTTAGAAAGCAGCACAGTGATTGCAGCTTAGCTTTTAGATCACATGACTGGTTTCAGAGATAGCCCTGCCTTCAGTGGGATAGGAGATGCTTGTTACTGGACTGGAGTAGGTGGTGATGGGACATGTCTTGCATCTAGGTCTATTGCAGAGATACGAGGCAAGGGGTTGGGAGCAGGTGTTGTGTAGGGATGGACAAGGATATTGTGTATGTTCAGTGGGCAGCGGAATACAACTGTGCGAGTCGTGGGAAGGATAGTGGGTTGGAAATTCCTCATTTCAGAGTATGATGACAGGTAGTTGAAACCCTGGCGGAGAATGAGATTCAGTTAATCCAGTCCTGAATGCTACTGAATCACAAGGGTAATGCTCCTCTGTTCCTGGATGGTGGGACTTTGGGAGGTAGAGGGTGACTGGAGAGATAAGGCTCAGGAGATCTGTTTTTGTTAAATATTAGGAGTGTAATTACAGTCTGTCATTGAGTGAGACCTACAGTATATGTTACCACTTGTCACTATTAGATGCAATGGCCATGGGTAGCTAGGCTGTTTGGAAGGGACTTCTCAGTATGGAATGGGTGGCAGGTTTGTTGGGTTGAGTAGAACCAGGTGAACTGAATGGGGGACAAGCTGTTGTGGTTCTGGAGGAATGTGGATAGGATGTCCTCACCCTCGAGCCAGATCAAAAAAATGCCATCAGTGAATCTGAACCAGATGAGGGATTTGAGATTCTGGGTGTTTAGGAAGGATTTCTCTAGATGATCCATGAATAGATTGGCATAGGATGGTGCCATATGGATGCCCACATCCACACCCTGGATTTATTTGTAGGTAATGCCTTCGAAGAAGAAATAATTGTGGGTGAGGATATAGTTGGTCATGGCAACTATGAAGGAGGTTGTTGATTTGGAATCCATCGGGTATCGGAAAAGGTAACGATCAATAGCGGTAAGGCCATGGGCATTAGGGATGGTAGTGTACCCGGGGAGAGGTTCTCGGATGGGCCTAAAGATTTGAGAAGAGACTGGAGATCCTGTTGGATTTCTGAAATGGGGTCACTGTAGCAGAGGTTGTAGGTGGGTGAATCTAACAGCTGGTGGGATCCTTCTGCCAGGTAATATTTGTGGTTCAAAACTACAATGGTGGAGCCTTTGTCAGCAGGTAGGATTGTAAGGTCAGGATCAAATCCTTAGGCCCGTCCCAGACTCTCTCCTCAAAGGTCATCTCTCCCCTCACCCCTACCACTCCCTGCACTCGTATTTTCTATATGCTTCCTAAAGTCTATAAACCCAGCCACCCAGGCCGCCCCATTGAGGCCATTACTGTGGTCCCACTGAGAGAATCACTGCTCTTGTAGACCAAACATTGACCCTTGCCTTATGTTTCGTATCCCTATAATAAATGTAGATACAAGACTGTCCCATACACCCTCTCACTGCCATCAATCCAGTCCAGTCACAAAACATCACCTATCTCATCAAAGGCAGGGCTACCTGTGAAATCAGTCATGTGATCTCCAAGCTAAGCTGCAACCACTGTGCTGCATTCTACATGGGCATGACAACCGACAAGCATGTCTGTCTGCATGAATGGACACTGACAAACTGTAACGAAGAAACAGCTGAACCACCCTGTTGCCGTCCATGTCATCCAACACAATGTTCTTCATTTCTCCCTGAACCATCCCACCAACACCAGTTTTTCTGAATTGCACGGGTAGACGCTCTCCCTACATTCCCGTAACTCTCCTGGTCTCAATCTTCCTTAATCTTTGTCATTATGCATCTAGCCCCTTCCCTGTTCCCATTCCAGCACTACACAGCCCTCATTTAACCATTGCACCCTCAGTCATTTTACTTCCTCCTTTTCCACTAGCCCTGCCACCCCTCCCGCCCTCCATCTAAACTCCTGAGTGCACCTAGCTGCTCTACCCTCCACCATCTATTCCCCACACACTGCTACAAATAGCTCTTTACCGTCACTCACCCCTACCCTGCTATTCCTCCCCCTCCCCACACCAGCCTCTTCTTACCTGCACCTGGTTGCCTCTCGCATCATGTGTTGCTGCTCACATTTTGGCTTCAGCAGTCAGAGACTGTGGTCATGTGTGAGCTGCATTTGCATGAGAGACTTTACCTTTGCTGTTTTCGTGTATTGACTTCTTATTCATCTTATGATCTCTTTTTGTAATGATACCTTTTACATCTCTTTTTCTGTTATTGTTATTATTCATTCTTTCTTTACTTTCTCAGACGATAAGTCTGGTTAAAAATGGAAAGTGAGGCGGACCTTGATCAAGCGTCACTTCCTTTTAACTGTATGGTATGTGTTATATTGCATTTAGGAACTTTCGGGTAATTGAACATGTATCAATAATTACAGATTTCTGTAGTTGTATATATAAGTTTGGATGTAGCTGTATTGCAATGATGTACTGGTGGATATTGTGTGGTATGACTCCTGTAGTTGATAGTATAATTGGTATAATGTCAACTTTATCCTGATGCCACATGTTCTTGACTTCCTCAGCCAGTTGGATGTATTTTTCAATTTTTTCTCCTGTTTTCTTTTATATATTTGTTGTATTAGGTATGGATATTTCGATTAGTTGTGTTAATTTCTTCTTTTTATTGGTGAGTATGATGTCAGGTTTGTTATGTGGTGGTGTTTTATCTGTTATAGTGGTTCTGTTCCAGTATTATTTGTTTTCATCGTTCTCCAGTACATTTTGTGGTGCATACTTATATGTGGGAACATGTTGTTTTATAAGTTTATGTTGTAAGGCAAGCTGTTGATGTATTATTTTTGCTACATTGTCATGTCTTCTGGGGTATTCTGTATTTGCTAGTATTGTACATCCACTTGTGATGTGATCTACTGTTTCTATTTGTTGTTCGCAAAGTCTCCATTTATCTGTTGTGGTATTGGGATCTTTAATAATATGCTTGCTGTAATATCTGGTGTTTATTGTTTGATCCTGTATTGCAATCATGAATCCTTCCGTCTCACTGTATATATTGCCTTTTCTTAGCCATGTGTTGGATGCGTCTTGATCGATGTGTGGCTGTGTTAGATGATTCGGGTGCTTGCCATGTAGTGTTTTGTTTTTCCAATTTACTTTCTTCGTATCTGTTGATGTTATGTGATCTAAAGGGTTGTAGAAGTGGTTATGAAATTGCAGTGGTGTAGCCGATGTATTTATATGAGTGATTGCTTTGTGTATTTTGCTAATTTCTGCTCGTTCTATAAAGAATTTTCTTAAATTGTCTACCTGTCCATAATGTAGGTTTTTTATGTCGATAAATCCCCTTCCTCCTTCCTTTCTGCTTAATGTGAATCTTTCAGTTGCTGAATGTATGTGATGTATTCTATATTTGTGGCATTATTATTATTATTTCATATGTCAGCCTTTTAAATATGTATTGTTCCAGACTTTATTTTAGTTTTACAGTATTTTTATCACTTGCCTCTCCACGTTTACGTACGTGCTGTCTACAGCCGCTCCCTGTAACTTGCCTCTCCCCTGTACCACCTGTTAGCACATCTCATTAGTCATTCTGTGTCCTCTCAGGATGGCTGACATGTAAAATAATGTTAGCATATTTTAATTTCTGGGATTGTAAACAAGTTTATATAATGTTTTAATGTTTATTGACAAGTTATTTTTGAACATTATTTAGTTTATGTGATGTATATATGTTTTTAATGGTAGATGAGTTCACATAACATTTATCGTTTTTGTTTTTATAATACATGCCGTCAGATTTTTTTCGCAGTACTTGTGTGTTACACCTATTGCTAGTCTTGTCTTTCACTAATTCTGTTGTACTTTATAGTTCCATACTTTCGTAGATACCATTGGATAATGGCCTGAGAGGGAAGGGGGGAAACCAGTCATTTAATTCAAAAACAGTGTGTTTAGTGAAGAGGGGGGGAGGGGGGCATGCGTGTGTGCATGCACGAGTGAACACGCGCGCCTTTGGCAGCTCTCAGTTCCACTACTATTCAGTGAATTATTACCGTAACTCCTAAATTACTTTAATATTTAGTTGCTACCGTTGTATTAAGAACCAGTAGTATATCTCTGCAAATGTTTGTTGCATTAAGTGCGTTTTGTTTCAGAATACGAGACCACCACTTGAACTTCTGGAATTTATGTATAAAAGCATTCAGAAAATAATATCAGATTCTTAAGAACTCGTAAGATGATTCGGAAGGACTTGCGTGTGTCGGGAACTTACTTGTTATGTAATGGCAATCGCATCCACAAATTCAGGATAAAATGGCGCTCAAAGAGGTTTGTCAGATAAGTTTTCCTAAATGTAACCAGAAATATGCTGCTGCTAACTTCTTCTTCTTCTTCTTCTTTTTACAGTACACCCACTATGGAGCAAAGACGTGAAGTGATGCGAGTAACAGAAGACATTGTCAAAACAAATAATCTTCCAGAAAGAATAACAACGGGTCAGCTGAAAATTACTACCAGTATCCTTTCATGATAGTGTGTGGTGGTGATGGATAACCAAAGTGTGTGTGAATGCTAACACTAAAAACTTTACAAAAAAAATTGTGAATGGTGTTTGTTTATTATTTGTTAACAAAGAATTCCATGCTCCAATAATCATATTGTTTAGGGGAGTAGAAGTATTGCTGTGAATAAAGAGCCCGAGAGTTGTTCACTCACTCATTGTGTATGAAAATACACATCCCAGAATCAAAATCTTAGGGCCTGTCTTTTGATAGTTTCCCCACAGTGAACTTAAGTTTATTGCTAACAGTTGCAATAACATCAGTATCTATAAACAATAAGAACTGGACTAGGCGCTCAGTCCGGAACCGCGGGACTGCTACGGTCGCAGGTTCGAATCCTGCCTCGGGCATGGATGTGTGTGTTGTCCTTAGGTTAGTTAGGTTTAATTAGTTCTAAGTTCTAGGCGACTGATGACCTCAGAAGTTAAGTCGCATAGTGCTCAGAGCCAGCCAATAAGAATTGGAGTGGAGAAAGAATGCACTTGCATGTCAGTACATGATACCCCATATTGGTGCCCCTCTCCCCTCCCTCCTTGCAAATTCACTAACTGGATTTTTGTCCCAATCCATTGTTGTAGCTTTGTCTGAAGCAAATACAATGTTTCTTGGTCCAGCCAGAAAACATTACTTTAAACTCATGCTCATATCATCAACACTTTGAGAGACTGCAGTTTATATGTATGAAGACATATCTGTGAAACTTATAGTGGCATACTGCTTAATGTAAGAGGAGGTGTAAAATACAAAAATACTATTTCACTTGATCATCAACTGCATTATTGTAATAGTTCTGCCATGTTAGTCAGTTTTCATTCCAATACCAACTGTGATTAAATTCCACCACGACTGCCAGCAAATTTCCTGTTCTCATTCGTAGTTTGCTCGAACTTCATGGTTCTCAGTTCCAAGCTGCAAACCAAAAGTACTGCAGCTTGGGATGTAATGTTGTGCATGAATGTCTGCATGCCTGATACTGTTTTACCCACTTCTCTTGTCAGTCCCATCCACTAGCATGCAACTCTGCCATGGACGATCTGCATATGTGCGTAGTCTGATTTTTGCCCTCAGTTGCAAGTGATCTTTGTCAAGGTATGTAATACCACTTTTTCAGTACTACCCAAGTCATAATATACCAACTTATTTTCTGCCGCTATAATATCCTACAAGGAATCCCTTGAGTGAGAGGCCATAAAAGACCAATGATTTTTGTGTTATTTGACACCCCACATATTGTTTACCATGTTGCCACAAGACTAGTTACTAATTGCTGTGGGGTGGGACTGGAGGTATCCAACGGTGAGCACAGCATGAGTCTATGGAGCGTAGTTGAACTACTTATTGGTTAAGTAACTCTTCAACAGCGCTACAGTGCTTGTCATACAGTTACAAAGCAGAGCAATGGCAATGATAAGCAAAGCAAACATTGTATTATGTCTGCACCAACTGTTGCCTGATTGACATTTGATCAGGAAGGAACTCAAGGAATATTGCATAGTGAGAAAGAAGTGGCAGATGAAATCTTAGCGTTTATGCCAGATGAGTCAAATGTGTGGCATCATATGTACTTGACTGTGTGGAGAATGTACGTGAGGAGTACAATGATGACGATACATGCTTAACAAGTGAAAGTGGTATTGAAACAGATGTCAAGCTATGTAGTTCATCATCCTTGTCGGAGAGAAAATCTCATCTCCAGTGAAATATAGTAACGGAGAATTGTTGTTCAAGGAGCAGATACTAAACATAATTACGTACATGAAAGATCATCTGCAGCATAGTAAGAAAAAAAATGATGAATGGATTTCGTGCCTGTGGCAATGTGACCATGTAGTGTATAAAAAAATCTTTGGCTGTGCAAGAGAGGACAAGGCACACTTGTTACAGTAACTGGCGTTTATGCATTTCAGGGATGCTTGACACAGTTTACAGGATGCGTATGACAGTGACCTATTACATTATGCACATAAAATAACACTTGACGTAGATTTCAGTGATTTCAAGGGAAGTAGTGGATAGTTGTTAAACTTCAAACAGTGCTGCAGAATTGGAAGACATAAGATAAAAAAATTTCTAACGAAGTGTCAGCTTGACAATGCGCAGCAAATTGCAGAATTGGCCCGAAAACTTGTAGGTGAGATACCTCATCATTCAGTATGGAATGTGTTTCCAATTCCGACTAAGGATTTGAGGAGGAAGTGCGTATGAAAGGAGCCCTGGAACTAACATTGATGCCTTAACATGTTCATATGTGATTATGCTATTGTTAATCTCGATGGTAAATTGGCTGGAAAGTTATTTATTGTACTGTGAGAAGTTAGAGGTGTTCTGCTTTCTACAATTCTTTCTCATATGCATGATCTTACAAGGGCAGTATGGAATATTTACATCAAAATGAGCAAGAGTGGGAAAATGGGCATAAGAGAACTACACTATGATATGAGCACTGCTTTTGGCCAATAGCTGGTCAAAATAGCTTGCTTTTGCTTGATTCCTGGTTTGCGTATAGAAATTGACTCCTTCAGAACAAACTATTCCTCCTGAAAAGTGTGGAACGGGGAGTTCATACCACCAGGAACCATGGGCAAATTCAACCTCTGGATGTTTGTTTTTTCCTTGCCGATAAAACATATTATCACACTATCTGCAGCTGCACCATAAAGGATAGCTAGTTTTGTGATAACTTCCATGACACAATATGCATTCTTTAAGAATGTATACCTAGATGAACATCCTGCATGGTACGTAACTCCTATGGAGTTCACTTTCAATCTTGATGGTGTGAACCTTTGTGATCACTGTGGCATGCTATTTTTGATTTGGTGTTCATGGTGCAAGTTAATGGGCATTTTTTTTAACGTTTCTTGAGTGTCAGAGGTGTAATATGTACTTTAGGAGGTTGACCTCTTCTCTTCCTAGACACTTATTTTGTGTTGCCCGCCTCATGCACTTTGGTGAGTCATTAGCAGCTAATATTTTTTATGTCATAATTGTCAACACAACACTTTCAAATGAGCCTTACTAAAGACTGGACTTGCGACATCACACTCAAGGGGGTTCCTTGTTAGCAAGAACGTAGTTAACTTTGTTGCGTGATTGAATGTTTGTAGGAAGAGGAGAGCTGAGGTTCGTGATTGACCTTCATTTATATTGGAATTTAATTGTTTGACCTTGGCAAACTAAAAGGTATTTGTTTTTTGTGGTGTATTATTGTTTTTGCAATGATCAGTGGCTGTTACAATGGCTTAGTGCCTTTTGTGCGTAGCTTGGAAGTGTTTATTACTGTGCTTGATGAAGCACTGTCACATTTACAGTCTAATAATAATTTTGTGTAGCTCAATGGCCTGTTTCAAGTCTTTCAGTAGGGTGCTGTTTCGGTGACACGCATGTCTGTAACCTATCTCAGTAATCATACTGTGGAAAGGGTACCTCTAGTTTAAAATTGAATCCAAACCATGTTCAGTCATGGACGGTTGTTGTTAGATTGCTGGATGCACACATAGCGTAAGAAAAAATCTGACACCTGTGAATATACATGGTAACAATGTACCGATGGTAGGATATCGCCATTCAGTTTGCACAGGGATCTGAAGATACACTAATGCACTGTTGAAACTAGTTGTGTAATTAATATATTTTATAAAAAGTATGCCTGTTGGTATTCATTATTTCTACAAATACATAAGTGCAGTATGTCCATAGTCTTGCTACTACTGGCAGCCGAGATGATGGAAGTTTGTAGCCATCATTGTATTTCATATTGCCAGGCTGCCAATCGTTTCTTGTACTTACCTTCTGAAGGTCACGACTGCCAAACTAGCATTCAAACTACTTTCACTGTATGAATGTGTTTCATTTAAATTTATTGTTGTTGTTGTTCTTATCAACAACATTTTTTCCATGGTTCTTGTGCTGTTGACACCTAAATGCATGCTAAAGGAAGCCAACATTCAGTCTGTTAAGCTCTGCTAGGACATCAGCTGCTGACTAAGGTGAAGACAGACTAACAATAAACACACACACACACACACACACACACACACACACACACACTTACACACACACAAGTAGCTGAAATAAAATAGTGAGTCATTATAGAAATGAAAAACAAATGCAAGGATATCTTCATTCAGCAGACAAGATCACCAGGAAAATACAATGGTTACTCAGGAAATTAGAACAGTTTTTGACACTTCAAGAGTGATTCCCCATAAGTTTTAAGTACATTGACCCAAAGATACTCAGAGACCTGTCAACTAAGGCTAACAGTAATAGTATTACCTCACCAACATAAATCGTGATGGAACATCTGACAAGAAATATTTGGCATCTGGTGGGCAATATGCCAGCCACAAAGTGTGAACCATGATGCAGTGGGGTATTTTCTGTTCCTCAGTGATACAGATAGCAGTGCTGCAGGTGTCACAGCATCAGAGATGTCTGTAGAGAGGTCGGACTAATGTTGTTACTAAAGCCTTTTTTCAGTAGCTTCTGGAGCAACAGTCTGGATAATTGACTGATCTCGCCATGTAAACAACTGAAAGCAAGGGGAAACTACATCACTTGTGTTTCATGAGGACATGCAGCTCTGCTATGGTTTAGTGATGAAGCCATCCTCTTGGGTAATATATTAAGAAGGTAAAATTTGAACCTCTGAGTGCAGACTCCTCAGGAGGGTGTCATCGAGAAAAACCAACCTTGTGTTCTACAGATAGTGTAGAATGTTGGATCCCTTAGGTTGATGGGTTAGAGATGGCGTTATTCATTTTGTTGCATTTCGGTGTTTGGAATGTTGGATCCCTTAATCAAGTAGGTAGGTTAGAGAATTTAAAAAGGAAAATCAATGGGTTGAAGTTAGATGTAATAGGATTTAGTCAAGTGGTGAAACAGAACTTTTAAGTCAGAGTAGTGACAATGATGTTGGTTTGTGGGCACTCAACATTGTGGTCATCAGCGCCCATACAAGTTCCCAATCTTTCCATTTCCAGTCTTGCCACGTCTTGAATGATGATGATATGATGAGGACCACACAAGCACCCGGTTCCTGGGTGGAGAAAATCCTCAACCTGGCTGGGAATTGAACCCGGGACCCCTTATTCCAGAGGCAGCAACACTAGCCAGTAGACCACAAACTGCGGACAGTCAGGGTAGTGCACAGTTACCTAAACAAAATACAGATAATGCAAGATTAGGTCTAATCATGAACAGGGGTGAGGGTAAGCTACTATGCTACTAGTAAATGCATTATCCTAGGCAAGAGAGACAGGAAGTCAACACCTATCATAGTGGTATACAAGCACTCTCACCTGAAGATGGTGGCCAGGTGGACCGTTGAAATATTGTGTCAAGATGACGTTATGATCCGGCTGCACACCTGAGAAGAATGTTATCATTTATTACGCCGGGAAAGCCTTCATAGTCACAGTTATTCATATTGTTAAAGAAGACAAAAACTGGTGACAATTGACTGAAATTAGACAGTAACAAAAGGAAGAGAATGAAAAATAGTAGAACATGTACAGGGGGGAAAGGAATGAAAGAGAAGTCATTTGATAGAATTTTGTGAATAGCATAGTTTAATCATTGCTAATACTATATTAAGGATCGTGAAAGGAAGCTGCACATGTGGCAGAGACCTGGAAACACTAGAAGATTTCAAATAGTTTATATGATGGTAAGGCAGAGTTTTAAAAACAAATTTTAAACTGCAAAACATTTCCAAGGGCGGGTGTAATCCGCAACCATGATTTATTGGTTATGAAATACAGAGTAAAATTAAATAATGTACAGAAACTTCTGGTTTTATGAATTATTTAGGAATAAAGATGATGGCGCACCAAAAGGTAGGGTGCTGCATCGTTAATAGGCACACAAACAAAAGGTTCGGAGCTTGGCTAGCTTTCGGAATGCACTTTCTTTTTCTAGCTGTGGGAAAAACACGCATGCATGCGCACGCCCACACACACACACACACACACACACACACACACACACACACACACACACACACACACACTTGCCTCCCTACATTGTGCTCAGTTGACTGCCAGCTCTTTATTGGCCTGCAGTGAGTGTTCTGTACTGTACTGTGGTGAGGTGAGGGTGTATGGTGCAATGAAGTGAGGGATGGAGAGAGCATGAGGGAGGGAGGTGGTTAGGGGAAAGCATAAAGCATCTAGCAGCTCATGGGAGAGTGAGGAGCTGAGTGTGGGCTAGCTCGGGGGAGGGGGGGGGGCAGGTAAAGGGGCAGGTGGCAAACAAACTGACCATGCAATTTCATAGGCTAGGGCATGAGATAACAGCACACAAGTAGTTGATGTAGGGTGCAAATTTGACAGGGTTACTGGGGCAGGGGATGGTGTACACACACACACACACACACACACACACACACACTATTGGGTTTTGTGGGAGGGGGGGGGGGGGGGGGGGGGTGGGGCAGTGAGTGACCTTAGGTTTAGGCCAGGAAGATTATGGAAGTGAAAGATGTGCTGTAAGGGTAAATCCCATCTGCGCACCTCAGAAAAACTGGTGGTAGTGGGGAGGATCCAGATGGTACGGGTTGTGAAGCAGCCATTGAAATGTACGCTGCTGCATGTTGTGCCACTGAGTGGTCCACCATGTTTTTGGCAACAGTTTGGCAGTGGCCATTCATTCTAGTTGAAAGCTGTTTCGTTGTCATATCAATGTAAAGCTCTATGTTGTGGCTGCAGCAGAGCTGGTATATAACATGGATGCTTTCACAGGTGGCCCAGCCTCTGATGGGGCATGATAAGCCTGTGACAGGACTTGAATAGATGGTGCTGGGTGGGTGGACTGGGCAGGTCTTGCATCTGGGTCTTCCACAGTGGTACGATCGCTGTGGCAGGGTGGAAGTGGGTGTGGCATAGGGATGAACTAGGATGTTGTAGGTGTTGGGTGGGCTGGAGAACACCACTTTGGGAGGGGTTGGAAGTATAGAATGTTCCTCATTTCAGGGCATGATAATAGATAATCAAAACCCTGATGAAGGACATGATTCAGTTGTACCAAGTGCACAGCAAAATGTGAACCACACACAAGTACCAAAGAACATAACATACAAAGGCAGTTCTGTATATATCTTGATATCACAGATGAATTTTTGTCTTAATGTTTGCATTTGACTTCTGTTGATTCCTTGTCTGTTGAGATCTCCACATCAGCACCTCCCTTTTTGGAGAGCTGTGGCTCGGAAGGTCTTGCATCAAATCACAAATCTGGCCAGTGCAAACCTGAACAGAATTAGAAAACACAGGAGCTAATCTAACTAGCAGGTATCTGCTAGTTACCTGCGCGTCAGACTGCATTTTTGTGGCTGAGGTAGAGGTCTGATTGGGTCACTCAAAGCCGTAGAGAGATTGTCTTCTGTGTAAGAAGGCTTGAGATGCTGGCAGATACAGAATACCATTTCCCAGGGAAGTCAGTCACATTTGTTTCATTACTATGGTCTGTGACTGTAAAGGGGCCTGGAAAGAGTAGTGGTTTAATAGTGTCATCTCTCAGCCACACAAAACACCATCTGAATAAGTCTTTGTGAAAGAAAATGGGTTTATCACTATGTCGAAATGGATTCTTTGGAAAGAGGTGATGCATGAGCGAGTGCAATTGCACAAAAATGTATTGGACCCTCTTACTGGTAGCCAAGGCTTAGGTGTGGGTGAGAAAAATTCACATGGAACCCTTAATTGCTGATCATAGACCAGTTCAGCAGCTTAGCAACCCAAGTCCTCTTTCAGGACAATGTGTAGCCCTAACAGTACGAAAGGTAATGTTCCCGACCGGGCATCCGTCAACAAATTAGCAACCCAAGTCCACTTTCAGCACAGTGCATAGCCCGAACAGTACTAAAGGTAGTATGTCCAACCGACCGTGCATCTGTACAGCAGTCCAAGGTTGCTTTCAGTGTGCAGTAAATAAGCTCTATTATCGAGTTACTGGCAGAATGGTAGCTCATCACTGAAATATGTTTCACCTGCACATTCTCATAATCTCTTCGAACAATAGGTACTCAAATTGCCTACCCCTCCCCATGATGATAACTTGTGGAGTGCTGAATCTCGCAAACAAGCAATTTAGTTGGGCCTGGGTGACAGAGATTGCAGAAACATCAGCTACCGCCGTGGCCTCTGGCTACCTAGTGAATCTATCTACAATAGTCACCAAAAGACAAAATCCATTGGGGGGGGGGGGGGGGGGAGAAGAGGCTCAAGCATTTCTGGAAACCTTGCAATTTTGTCATTTCCTGCAACACTGTGCCAGTGCCAGCAGTCTTTTTGCTCCTGGCCAAACCCCTTTGTCCACCAACATTTTTGCAGAAGCGTTGATGCCAGTTAGTGGAACATTGTGATATGCATTGAAGACAGGGCATCACCATCTCGCAGGAATGAAGAGGCAATTCTTGTACCTTGGAGTGTTGCACCATATCTGTTGATTGGTACCATGTATTGGCACGTGCTCAAGACGTAAGCCCATCAATGTAGGATTCGCATGACAGTGTAGACGGAAAACATCTTTCTCTGATTCTGCTACTCTGTCAGTATCAGTGATAGCCTCGCACTTTCAAGACAAGCAGTCAGCCACAGTATTATATTGATCCACAATGTGCTGGATGTCCTTTGAGAACTGAGCAATGAACCCAGCGTGTCTACACTTTCATGATGAATTAAGTTCCATCATATGCTGGTATCTGGACGTTAGTGGCTCATCATCAGTAAAAATTTTAATGACTTCTCCCTGTAGCCATGGCCGGAAATGCTTTACAGTCACATATATTGCAAGAAGCTCCCTGTCAAATGCGTTCCACTGTTGCTGATTAGACAGGCTCTTTGAAAAGAAAGCCAGAAGGTGCCAATCTGCAGAGACGTACTTTTGAAATATAGTGCCCACAGCAGTTGAGCTTGTATCAACACTCAAAGAAATGGGGGTGCCAGAAACAGGGTATGTCAACATGGTATCATTAGTTAATGCAGTTATTAGGTCTTGAAATGCATTTTGAGCTTCACGAGTCCAAGGAATTTTTTTGCTGCCAAATGTTTTTTTGCATGTAAGTAGTTTATTTATTGGTTCTTGTACTTCAGATAAATTGAGTGTCACCTGTAATAGTTTAACTTTTTGAGTAGTCTTCTAGAGCCATTAAATGTTAGAGGTTGAGACATTTCTCTGGAAGAAGTGAACTGCCTGTGCAAGAGACTGCATAGTCTAGAAACTGTACCTCCTCCTTGTCAAAGAAAATTTTTTTTCTTTCAGATTGACTGTGACTGTGCTCCAGCCATACAGAATGTGAATGAAAACTCTTGTAGTACTTCATGCATGAAATGCTACCAAGTCTGGGAGAATTTCATAGTCAAAAGGCATTATGTTGTGTTCGCAGAGCCTGAAGGGGTTACTCACTAGAGTTTTCTGCCTAGCCATGGGGATTTGTGAGAAAGCCTTCGTACAGTCTACTACACTGAAAAAAAAAAAAAAAAAAAAAAAATGTGTTCATCACACTGCTGTTAAACTCTGCAGCACTGGGAACCGGATATCTGTCCAGAATAGTGCGAGCATTTAAGCCCCCATAATCACAATGCATTCTCCATGAGCCAGTCTTCTTTCTTACCACCTGCAGAGGTGATGTCCCCTCAATGTGATATCTTGTCACATGTTAGTCAGTAATCATCATCTCGAATGCCACACCTTGCATGTCTTTTTAACTCCACAAGTTCATGTGATGTAGAATGCGAGATCTTCTCGCATAATACACGTGTGTGTTCTGCATTTAGGCAGTCGCGACATCTAGTATATTATACCAGGTGCGGAAGACGTGCACAGTGCTAAAACCATTGTGTGAGGGCAGATCAGCAGCACCGTGCAGCATGAGGCCTTAGATGATAGAGGTGCTTTGATCAAGCAACAGTTTGACAGGTCTGGCATCACGGAAAAATTACAGAGAAACTTGGACCCTCAAAACCGGACCACTCACACCCACAATAATGAGTGTTCAAGTACGGCAAAATCCATCATCCAAATCTAAAGTCAACCTCTTCTTCCTGAATGTCTCAATTGCCGAATTGTTAGCAGCTGTGAGAAATGGAACTGTTGTAGATGTGTGGGGATCATTCAGCCACTTTGGATATACACTTATCTAGAGTCCAGTGTTGATTAAGAATAGGTCACTGAACTTCCTTTCCTTTACAAATAGTGTATTTGAGCCTGTAACTACTGACTCCATTTCTTTCTGTGCACTTGAGGCGTGTTAAATGTTCGGGATGGGTGGGTGTGCATACTGGCACTCGTCATTTGAGTTTGGGTAGAGACGTGGGCTCTTGCTGTGTCTTGCTGCTTCACAGAAGCATCTATGCTACCATCACCATTTCAAATTTTGTCAGATACTGTTTGGGATCCTAAAACGTTGTTACCTTCCTGTCTCTGTAATCAAGCATTCAGCCTAGCTAATTAGTTGACTAGATGGCTCTGTCTGTGGTGCTTGCGTTTGTGGTGAAGCAGTGTGCGAGTCTGTGCTCCCTGCCGCTGCAAAAGTCTGAATGCATGATTCGGAACCTCCCACTATAACGTCTTCAAATGCTGTCCACAAGCCGGCCGGTGTGGCCGTGCGGTTCTAGGCGCTTCAGTCTGGAACCGCGTGACCGCTACGGTCGCAGGTTCGAATCCTGCCTCAGGCATGGATGTGTGTGATGTCCTTAGGTTAGTTAGGTTTAAGTAGATCTAAGTTCTAGGGGACTGATGACCACAGATGTTAAGTCCCGTAGTGCTCAGAGCCATTTGAACCTTTTTTTTTTTTTTTTTTTTTTTTTTGCTGCCCACAAATTATTGTCAGTTATGATAGCATCCACCTTGCTTGCCAAATCGAATAGTCCTATTTCACAGCAATCTACATTGCCAAAAACCCTTCAGACATTGCTCAGACAGGAGATCATTACCTCTCCCCCTTCCCCTGCCCCCCCCCCCCCCCTGCCCCTCTCGTCCCCCCGTTCCCCGTCCCTGCCCCAGCATATACTGTGAATGAAGTACTTGTGAAGGGGAACCACTGGAACAAGCAACACTTTTGCTGATTTTCCATGTATCCGTGACTCAGGTGGTAATACGAAGTATATCCATCCAGCTGTGCTATAACCAATGTGAATTGTTACCACAATTTACATAGTATAAGACGCACTTTTTTCTCCGAAAAATTGCCTCCAAAATCCAGGTGCATCTTATACTCAAAATTAATATAAAAATGTCCTCTGTTTGATTTAGAATTCCCAACAGTCTTAAAAAAGGGCGTGTAGCAGAAGGGCGTGAGCAGCAGCATGCATCCATGCAACGAACACAAGCTGCAAGGATTCATAAGCTTGCTAACACTGTCTCACTCCTGCCCCGCCATCACAAACCCAGAACACTGTCTGGCCTGCGATGCGTCACTGCAGTCAACATTGCAAAGGAACTTGAATTGAAAGTGATTTGTGTTATTTGCGACAGTGTAATATTCTTTTAGTAGCTAGTTTTGCAATAGAAATAAATAAAAAGTATTCATATGATGTGGGCTGTAAATTGAAAGTAATACCGCATGCAGAAGAACATGGAAACAGAGCAACTGAGCAGCATTTTAGCCCTACACCAACAGAAAAAACCATTTTTGGTTGGCAGACTACTAAACAAGAACTGAAAAAAATGAGGGGGACTAAATGTGCAAATAGAGGTCTGAATTCAAAATGACCAAAACTATATGATGATGTATTAAAATGGATTCAAGGACACCATGAAAATGGCATTGGAATTAATACAAAGAAATGATTCAAATACATGCTCATAAGCTAGTGCTACAGTGGAACTTAACAGAAGGGTGGAGTTGGCTGGTGCAACAGGTTTATTAAGCGTCATGGACTTTGCATACGAACTAAAACCAAAATATTTTGGAAAATGCCACCAGAGCTTTAAGAGAAAATATTTCTTTTCCATCACTTTATTATTCAACATCGAAAGAAAAGCAGTGTGGAGCTAAGCCCAAATAGTGAATATGGATGAAACTCCTGTGACGTTTGAAGTCCCAAGTAATAGAACTGTTGCCATGAAAGGTGTAAATCTGTAACTGTAAAAACAAGTGGACAAGAAAAGTGCTCAACACTTTTGTCCTGTCATGTTGTGCTGATGGTACTAAACATAATCCAGTGATCATTTTCATGCGCAAAACAATGCTGAAGCCTTCTGAAGTACCGCCAAGTGTTGTTTTTCATGTACATGACAAGGGTTGGATGGATGAGCCTAGTATGAAATTTCGGATTAACAGAGTGTGGGATAGAAGGAAAGGTGTTTTATTGAAGAAGAGTTCTTTTCTTGTGCTAGATCAGTTTAGTAGTCATCTGAAAAATTTTGTGAAAGAGAAATTGAGACAGGGAAACACAGACATTGCTGTTATTCCGGGAGGACTTATTTCACAATTGCAACCTTTTGACGTCTCGATAAATAAACCATTTCAAGTGTATATGAAAGAGGAATGGAACAAATGGATGATGGATGAAACCTGACATGAATTTACATCGAAGGGAGCTTTAAAACAATCTGTGATCGAACAAATGTGTCAGTGATTAAAACAGTCGTGGTCTAGACTGAGAGAAGACATTATTGTTAAATCTTTCAAGAAGTGTGACCAAAGTAATGCCACAATTGTGGAAGGAAGTTAGGTCCAGGAGGGTGGCTGAATGTGATAATATGTTCAGGGAAGCTAGTACTGGGCAGGAGAATATAGATCACCTGTGTTGTCATCAGTGACTTTTGAATTGTAGGATGTAAAAGACACACACTTGAACCAGAGTGTTTGGCTAATCCCATAACAGGAGCTCAACAGAAGATATTCTGCAAACATAAATACAACGATAAAAATCATTCATATTAAAGCAAGTATGTAGAGTGCCACTGCTCTTCTACTTCCACCTTATCCTGGTTGAACTCCAGTGGCATGTTCGGCTGGACAGGCCTGGTAACGTCCTTTACATCCAGGTGACTAGAATGTCGGTTTGGAGTATTCCATCTCAATTTGTTCATGATTATTTTACCCTGATATTCAACCACAGGTGCTGTGAAAGGATGTACTTTTGTCAGAGGGTGAGATCGTCAGTGGTCTGCACACCTGGTGTAATGGACAACTGTGGCTTTTACAGTATCCTAAGCTCTGGCCAAGTAGCTATTTCACGCAAACTGCACCTAGGCCTTGGCTTTTGCAAGGAGGTAAATCATGCTTTCATTATTCAGGCTACACAACTTCCACAAGACACAAAAAGAGACCAGATCCTACTGTAAATTGTTATGGACTACCACGTATATTCTCCACTTCACAAGGAAATTTATTCAGAAGGAGTTTTTCCTTCAAGCTGCTGCTCTTCTACTTCCTCTTTATCCTGGTTGAACTCCAGTGGTGCAACCAGCTGGATAGCCCTAGTAACTTTTCCATCTGGGATGACTAGGAGCTGAATGTATTGGCATTTGTGGTAGTTATGTAGCCTGAATAACAAAAGCAGGATTTGCCTTCTTGCTTCCAGCAAGGGTGTAGATGCATTTGGTAGGAGGTGACTACTTGGCCATAGCCTAGGACGTGAAAGCCACGGTAGTCCATTACGTCAGGTGTGCAGACCACTGAAGATATTGTACTTCTACAAGTTCGTTCTCTGTTTGTGTGGAGGCTCTTAAATTGTGGAGAGCTTGTGTATTCACAGGTATAGTTTGCAGGCCTTCCTCTTTCATGCTGTAGTGTTCAAGCTCTTTGTGAAGGCATAATTTAATGGTGCTTATGATACATTCCCACCATCCTCCCCATCAAGCCGCAAGTAGTGCTGTAAACTATCCAGTGCTCTGGTATCTCTCAGTTAGCTGTGTGAAACGTGTAGGCTTTATCACTGTAAATGCCATGCCATCTGATAAATATTTGAAGAACTAATGAAAATCTGTCCATTGTTGGGTTGAGGTATAGTTTCAGATGGACAGCTGTAGCTACAGCTCAGCTGGCAAAGATACCATAACCCTCTTTTGTAACTCTATTTATTTGTGGTTACATGGGTCCAACAAAATCTATTCCAGAAACTTCCAACAGATTGTGAGGCTTCACTTAATCAACAACCAATGGCACTTCTGTCTGCTGGCAGGCAGTGCTGTGTGCAATTGTTTGGGGAAGACAGCAACATAGGATTGCTTTGATGACACAATAGATGTATTGAAAGTGAGTTCCCAAATGCAGAAAACCATCATCAAATATGGGTTGACACACTTTACCTTCAGTGGGCAGGGTAGTGGTAGACCTTTGATTAAAGTGTTGATAGATTCAGTCCATACTGCTGCTCTACTGTGGTCAGAGGCCTTGAAGTAGTGGCATAGCATTCTCGTACAAGTCAGTGCTGTTAGCAGATCTCAAGTCATGGGAATGTTACCATCTTAACAGATGCTAATCAGCTCATACTACACGTTAGTTGGGGACACTTATCCGAAGCTATGTATAAGCCAGCATCATATGTTCACTCCAATGTGACAAAGTGTGAACATAGGAGTGCTCTTTCCCTGTTGTTTGGACCCATCTTTAATCAATTATACTAAATAACTGAGAAAGTGTTGTCACCATCTGACAGTAGATTGTGTGGCAGATCTTCATACCAACCTATTCTGAGCAGCCAAATGTCTTGATGGGGGATGTTAGTCTCATTAATTTCAGAGGGCTGTAATCACCTGCAGTAACTCGTAATAAATTTCTTCTAGGTGCTATGATTTTCAAAACTTGTTCAGTGACTTCTAGCTGATTTACTGAAAGCCTATCCTCGTCTACCGTGACATTTGTTTGGAGATCTTGTCCTTCTGCCTTGCAGATTGCGGATAGTCTCTGGCAGTTGTTATTTGCTCCATTAGCAAAGACATCTCATCATACAGTGATATCAGGCTGTCTTCCGTTTCAGTTCCTATAGTTAAGCCATCCATAAATGTGTTTTCGTGCAGTAATCCTGCAGCGGTAGGGAACTGGTGATAAATGGTTGTTAGTTCTTGGAAGGTGGTTGAAAGTAAAACTGGTTACATGCAAGCCTAACATATGTTTTAGTCAGCAAACTGCTCTTTGGCGAGCCTTAATTTCTTCCTCAACCTTATTGGCATCTAACGTGTTCCAGGAGAATTGAGTAAAATCTCTGCTGCTAGAGTTTATAGTGAGCTGCAGAAAGACATGAGTGATACAATGATTACAATGTGTCAGAAAAGGAATCTTCTAAAGCACTTCAGTCACCTCAAGTAGTATGTTAGGCATGATTTACAAAGCTTCATTGACAGTGGAGACACCCTTTTCATGGGATGAACAATCAAATACTGTTTCTCATTTAGTGATATTGCCCCCCCCCCTCTCTCTCTCTCTCTCTCTCTCTCTCTCTCTCTCTCTATTTCTTTCTCGATTATATGATGAGGCAATGAAACAAGAAACAAGTCCATGGCTTCATATTGGTAGTAAACTCTACATGCTCTTCTTTAATATACTCCAACATTATGTTATGACAAATATGTCAGTCAGCTCTCATTTCTTAGTAGTCTTCTTCCTGAGGCATTGAAACACCTCTCAGTATCATGAAAGTTATTGATTGTATAGCACCAGTGTATTTTTGTAGGAGGCAAACTACTCACCAGTGGTCTTCAGACAAGAAACTGTTCAAATATTGCGTATTTTTAGCCACTCATTGCTCTTTCTTGGACCATTGCTGATTCAATTTGCTTCCTAAAGTCCCAGAAGCTACATTGTTGTCATTTTGGTTCTTCAAAAGCTCATGAGATTAGTGGTGGTGTACTCTGCTGAAACTCTTGTGTGACTTCCCCTGGTAATCAGGATGAGCTTAGTGTGCAACAGACTGAGAAATATGTTTTGGTGATCTGTCACCCACTCTTTCTCACTAATGATATGCTCCAATAAGGAACTCTTTAGAAAGACCAGATTTTCCTTTAGTGGAGTATGCCAGCTCTAAGTTTTTGGTGTGTTGAGTCATTGTGATATCTCGGGACACAGAAGAATGTTTCAAGAAATAATGTAAATGCTCGGATGTAGTGAGCATGACATATACAGTATTCCATGTGCTTCTTAGGCTGAGAAACAGAAGTCTCCAAAACGTGAATGTTGATGAAGATTTAAATTCATCTAATGACAAAGATGAAGGTGGACTGACTGCCAGCATCCAAAATGTAACATGTGAGTATCTTTTCCATTCCTCAAACAGTCTCTAACATGTGACCTTGATTAAGGTTAAGAAAACAAGAGATTGCTCGATCTGAATATCGGGAAACATTCCAGAACGTCTCTTCAACAATAAAAGAAAGTGCAGCAGGCCATTATAATTGACTTCTTTGCAAGGTTTGATCTGCAGTATGTGATCATATGACATACAGTTTGTGATGTGGCAGATACTCTTATCTCCTGCAAGTGGCAAGAGGGTAGAAGTGCATTATCCAGTTATAGTTCACAAACTTCCCAATGCACAGATTTTGTCAGTAGAAATTGCCACCAGTGAATGGCAAATGAGAAATGACACTAAGGAAACAACAGTCTGCACTTGAACCAGCACATTTAGTCAGTCACAGTTTATTACCATAAAAACAATTTAGCAAGAAATTTCTATGAACGTAAATACAAAGATAAAAATCACTCGCATTAAAACAAAGATGCACTGTACCGCTGCTTTCCTGCAGGTTTGGTGTAGGGGTCCCTTCAGTCACACTGTAGAGCATACTCAGCAGATGGATACTGGATGGCCCCAAGGCATACAGATCGTGTGTGTCCGTTTGTGTGCTCAGCTAATTTAGTGGTGGTCATTCAGTATAAAAAGCCATGCAGTGAGCACATTATAGTTGGTAAACTGTGTGGTTTCACATGTTATTTTGCCACTTTTGTTACAAGGCTTACCAGTGATGGTGCCAGGGTAAGTGGCAGTTGGTTGGTGCATGGATTAGGCTTTATTGTGGGAATATTCTAGGGATCGGAAACCATGGGGCAGAGATAATTGGAAATGCCATATGATCTGACAAGAATGTATCAGAGGTGGTCATGATTCTTTGAGAAAGTTGGTTGAAGTATGTGTAAGAATGAGGGATAACTACATGAAGTACCTGTAGTGTCAGTAGACAGATGGATATTGTATGATGGAACAGCCCATGTGTCAACATACCCTGGTACTTAGTCCTTTGTCATGTAAGGCATTTTTTTCACTCCATACCTGCTGCACCAGTATACACCCACTATCATACTTCCAGAATTGACATTTTCTCAATGTTTTAGGCATTTTTATCAGTCCCTTCATGTTTCCTATTTTTATTGTATAACTAAGGCATAGATAGAGCATAAGAAGTATATTATCCCACTCTGCTTCCTAAAAGTCAGACTCTTCCAAGTGAAGGAAGGGGACCTGGACAGTAACAATGATGACTGTAAAAGTCTCCTCACTTCAGTGTAGGAAAAGTTGCAGTTCGAGCACCTGGTGCAAGATTTGTTGCACTTGATAAACAATATTGTTACACTTGAAAGGGAGTCTGTGTAAGATATGGCAGAGTCCCATATTGGGGAAAAAGCTGACAATACAAAAAGTGAAAATAGTGAGAATGATTTGAAGATAAGTGTTGTGCCTCACATTGCAGATGTAAATACAGTAAACAAATACATTCGTGATACAAGTGTAGGGATCAAAACTTCCATATCTGTTTATGAAATAGAAAACTTTATTGAAAAAATTTTTACCAGAAGTTGAAACAAATGATAGCTATGGATTTTTTGATAAAGAAATAACAACAATCAATGTGGTATTAGGTGTCAAACCGTTTTAAGCCCAGAGGTTTCAAATTAAAGGGCACAACAATTAATAAAATGGCTAATTGCAGTTTTATTAATTATATGTTTAAAAACCAATTACATTTTCCCATTATTTGTATCAATTTTTATAGTCCCTTAAATAGAATAAAAGAAGGGTTTACTGTAGGTGCATGACTATGTACTTGCACATGTTATTTTTTGTCTGTGTCTGCCTCCACCTCCAAGTTACACATTTTTCTGTGTCTATTTGATTGGTTTCTGGAATGTAGAAAAGCTTTTCCACATAAACACTTCATTTTGTATGATACTGCAGATGCCCCTTGCATGTTATCATGCATAAAAAAGGAAAAAGTATTGTGTAATCTTAGTTTAATAATGTCTGTCATGCATGTGCTTGTGGAGTATTTACATAGTAGTACATGTAAAGAATAAGAAATTCATCCAGATCATTAATTGTGTATTGCATTTACACTAGGCAGTCTGTGTCATTGTTTCTTACATTTGCAACTAGAAATATCTTTCTGGAGTCCTAGATCCAAAGCACTCTCCTTACGTCAGTTTAGGTCTGAGAAGCAAGGGCATCTTTCAGCACATAAACATTCATATGTTTTGAGGGTTTCTCTTGCTGACAGCAAAGAACAACAAGGTAAGTATTCAGCACTATTTCTGAGTGCCATTCCGTCATTATTAAATTTTCAGTATCGGCTGTTACCCTGCCTCACCTCAAAATATATATATATGTGCCCTTACAACTATGCAGAATTATTATTAAGGGGAGGTTCTGGTCAAGGCGGATAAAAAAATGGATTTTTTGTGTAATTTTCATCCCCTGCAGTTTACATATTATGTCTACAAAAGGATTTTTTGGTTGTGAAAATATTTTAGAAGTAACATCATGTCAAATGGAACTGTGTGCTGATAGAAGTATAGGCAGCTGTAAGTGCCTGATGAATTAGTTCAAGAAAAGATTCAACCAGTATACAAATTTCTGTCCAGTGAGGATTTGCATAAAAGGTGCACTGTTGTCAATATGCAATGTATGCATTGGAGAGTGGTACTGAACCATCTTCATTGTGGGGCAAAAAGTTTGTGAAATTATCTGAGAGGAAATGCATGCCTGCCATGGTGCAAGAAATGTCTCAGTTCATTAAAACAGCCCAAATTGCAAAAAAAGGACACCACTAGATTCAGAACCAGAGTACGTTTGAGGAAGAACAAGGACACCTCTATGGTCCTAGTATCGCAGATTAACCATAGGTTTTGAAACAACAATGTTTTTTGTTATTCCAAAGTGAAAATACACGTTTGTTGAAACCACATTTTTTCAGCTGATGAAGCACCCAGAGCCTCAACAGATTAACTGATTAATTTCATTTTTTAATTGAAAGGTAATTAAATTTAGGGGGTGATAGGGAGAGCTTTTTTGTGTTTGAATTTTAAATATTTTTTCTAAACATTTGGACTTAGGAAAACATGCCAAGAAATTGACATGTTTCTCAAACAGCTGCCTTTTGTTTCTCTAAGGTCTTTTTCAAAATCCCATCATGATGTACCTCCAAATTCATTTTGATTTAAGAATTTTCTATTTTTATGGGTTTCAGAAATAGCCACGAGTCTGTACAACACTTCATGCAAACCAGGATGCACTGCGAGACGCGTACTTTGACAAGGGCTGCAGCTGCCGTTTTTAATTTGTTATGGGAAAAAAAACATATACCATTGTATGTATAATAATGTGGTACAACCTCCCTTTTAATAAAAGCAACCCTATCTGAAAAAGATTGTAAAAAGATTTTTCGTGCCTCTGAACCAGAATCTCCCCTTAAGTTATATTTAAAAATTCTATTGGTTGTATTTTATAAACTCTTTGGGAAACATTTATCTGAAAGATTATCATAAGCTCTGAAGTTTCATCTTGAAAACTGTCCACTGTCCACTGTTTGCTTAGAAGGCATTTAGTTCCCAAATTTCCTTCCTCATAATTTATTTTTATTGAACTAATTATATAATTCATCCTTCTCTTTAAGATCATACTGATAGTCAAATTCTTCAGGAATTTTTTCTTGCATTGATGTTAACTTTAAGCTTTTGGAGACAGGATGAATTTTATACATGAAAACGGCACTATCAAGTAGCTTCATGTGGTCTAAAGTTGTATTATTGTGACTGGCTGTTAGTATTCAAAGTAATCATTATTTGCAGAACGTAGCACCTGGGCAGATTAAAAATGAATCATTCAGATGCTGATAGGTTTCCATAGACATAAAGGATGTGTATAGTGTGGTGTTCACACAGAAAACAAGACAGATGTTCGTGTAGGTTAAGATCAAAAGAATTTTGGTTCAATGAAATGTTCCAAAGTCTTGGTCATATACTACTACAGGGTGTCTACGACCCGGGAGAAACCCGGGAATTTTTTCATCCAGGATAAAACCGGGAATTTTTTGGAATTCTGGGAATTTTTTTGTTTTTGTTTTAGCTTTCAGTTAAATTTTTGTAATTTTCACTGGTAAGAAACAATATTCTAACAAAGGATATTATGTATCCCACTACTGCAGAATAATACTGCAACAATAAAACATGAACGAGAGGGAAAAAAATAAATAAATGAAATAAAATAAAACTTAAGTTGCAAAGGAAATGCGCTATATACAACTACTAAAGGCCTTGGGAAAAGACTGTTCAGTGCTTCATAACAACAAATTGCCTGCGTCTCCAATGAGTGTGACATCACAACTGTTTACTTTAGATTCGTTTGAGCAGGGCGGGCTCATGCTCAAGCGCAGTTGAGTCGCGCATGTGTAGTACCTTCTCCCACTTATGGCTACAGAAGTGTGACTGTTAGCTTTATAAGCAGCAGCAGCAGCTGCTGCAGCAAAATGCTACCCGGAAGAAAATTTACTGGCGCGTGCACGTTGTCACATTCAGTGGGACAAACTGGGGTATCTACCCCGGGCGGCAATTTCAGCAGAATGGAATGGGGCCGCCAAATTCATATTCTTCAGGAAAAAAAACCTTGTTTCACAAAGTGCCTAGTATCCAGCGCATGTTGGTCTGTTGATTATTCATATGATTTTGAAATGCATCCTTGTTGGTTTTTGAACATTTTAGAACATATTCTAAGTTTATTTCTGAATGAATCATAAGTTGAATTTTGAATGCGTGTGTAGTGTATGTCATGTATCTGCCAGTGGAATCCCGTTGCATCTATAAATAAACTTTCCTTAGACAGAAGGGGACGGGGCTATACGAGCTGAGCGGAATAAAGCTGAACGGGTGAATGGCAATCGCTGTTTGTTTATGTGGTTGACTGTGTTTGCGAATTATCAGCGTTGTTATAATTACTAGTGAAATCCATAGATTCAAACTACCAGAGTGGAATCATAGGGAAGAAAGATTACGTATTTTCTTCTTGGTGTATCCAAGAAAATTAAATTTTGATAGAAAATTTTTGGCCAGACCGCTACACTAGTAAGGACCAGTTGTACTGTCCCCGGTAGCAGCCACCTGAGTAGCGCGGAAAACGCGTTTTATGAACACGTAATAACGCCTAACCAGAGAATAAACATGGGATAATTAAACTGTTGATTGTGGAAGGGCTAGCGAAGTTAACCGGAGAATAAGTTACAGAATTAGTGATGATGCAATTGTTTGGTAGAATGAGGAAGGAGAAGAAACGGGGACTTCACACAAATTATGGAAGAATAACACTATTCCAAATTTATATGAAAATTTCATACTACTACTTTTCAATCTCATGCTTGAGAAGCTGAAGTGTATGAATGAAATGTGAAACTATTTCGGAACATAAAACTTTTTGCTTGTAGTAGGCCTAATAGGCATTTAATATTGGTACTTTCTGAATTATATTTTCTCGTGTTATAAAAATGACCATTTGTGCCAAAATAGTCTTGTTTATTTGGTGTGTTTTACAGAAGCTGCAATATTAGACAGGCCTATTTCATTTTATCTAGCAGACAGTGGCAAAATACACGTAATCAGATTGAGAAACCACACAAGTCTTGGGTACTGTTTGTATTGTATTAACAGCTTTTTCAGTATTAAACATTTCTTTTTTTCATGTGGCAAAACATGTGACGACCTTTGATGAGGTAATAGATCCTTTCCCAGAAAGGAAAACACGCCATGTAAAGCTGTAACAAGGTTGGATAGAAAAAATGCTAGGACTTATGGACTGAAGAAATGTGTACTGTCTTGCTTGTCTCTTCTACTGGTTTCATTTATCTTATATTTAATTTTATGTCACACAAAAAAGCAAGTTATTAGCTATAGGCAATAAAGAATGCAAATTTTCTGAAGAGTTCTTGTTCTCCCGGTTACAAATTATCCCATCCAATATTGATTGAGAGGTTTTTTTTTTTTTTTTTTTTTCTTCTGATGCGCAGAGCAGTCTGAGTTAGGGTTGGAAAGTGGATAATCTCCACGTGACCAACATTTATGTTTAGTGGTTTTGCTGTTTCCTCTTCATTTATTGCTGTCACGTCAAGTGAAAACAAAATGGATTTCTGTGGCCGGGAGCTATCAAGTGTATTAAAATACACTGACATGAGTACGAAAGGCGAAAATATGTTATTAGTTTCAGATTTTATTTTATTTTCACCTTTCTGGCAACCAAGTATTAATCACCTTGCAGAACAATGAAGTTATTTTGTCAATTTGCTAAAGAAATTTGGCTTTTATTAATCTTTTTCGATGAGGCAGTCAATTTATTTGAAACGAAGTGTTTCATTCCACACTATTGGCTAGTTTCAACTGTTTGGTGCATTTCAAAAGTGCATGTTTTCATCTTCTAGCACGTGTGACATTATGCCATAATGAAGAACCAAACATTAGATAATACAGTACTGGTACTCCAAGAAAATTTACATCTGAATCTGCACATACGAATGTGCACTTTAAGCCTAATTACACGTTTTAGTATGGTGCACAGAATTCTGATGCCCTTGAAATATCCTCTGATGAATTGTTTCTTTTATGACATAATGTAAGATCTTTTAATGTCTTACACTTACGAACATACGCGCTTCCAGTATCCTAGTAGCTGCGCAAGCGCGGTGACGCCTGTTATCTGGCGCTCTCTGACAACTGCTGAAACAAACCTATTTCTAACAGGTCGCGGGAAAATGTTGCGAATGGTTATTTGAAAAGCGTTATTTTGAAAGTAAATTTCCTTTTATGTAAGATGAACTACATGCGAAAATGTACAATGAATTTCTTAAATCACAGAGCGTTTGACTCTCATTTAAAAATCAAGTCTTTGAGTACAAATTTAGAAAAATTTCGAGCGCAGAAGATCAAGACATTTATGCCTTTATTAAAAATTTTACTGGCACATTTGTGGGATGTATCTGAAAGTGTAACACGTGCAAAAAAGATCAACATTGTATGTGAAAGCTTAGCTTTTTTTTTTTTTACTGAGTTTGGTTTTCTAAAGAACCGAGAAGTACTACACCAGTGTATAAAACCATAACTATTCAAAGGGCTGATAAGTTTTACAGTTCCAAGGAAAAGTATACTGTCACTGAACACAGAAAAAGTGTATCTTCACCCGGGAGAAAGTGTAATTTTAACCGAGAAATCCGGGAATTTTTTTTTTCTTGTCCACGTATACACCCTGTACCAGCCATTTGTGAACACTTCTAATTGGGTGACAAGGCACTGTAACTTTTTTCTAATAGAGCTCTTCCTCCTCATGAAAGACAGACCAAATATAATTCTCCAAGGATGGATTCATAAGCTAATTACACAAGAGTGACTTCCATGTAGAAGCTGGTCATACAGAATGCCATGAAAGCATTCGCTGTTGTGTAATGCTGTCTCTACCACCTTGTAAGCTTCCTTTTCTCCTATGAAGCACCAGTCCAGCTTCAATACTGTTGAATAAATTTAAGTTTTTTTTTTAATTCTCTATCTTTTCTGTTAATTCTCCATCATTAGCATGAATGCAGACATTGTTTATCTGCCACAGAGTGCAATTTGCAGCAGGTTTTCTGAACTATTATGAAATTTACAGGGTGCCTAGTTAGTTTGGGTTATCAGGAGTAATTCATGCATAAATTATTGAGAATTAAAAGTTTCCTTTCATGCTTGCAGCTGTACCAAAGGCTTGGCACCTAGCATAAGTTCTTGCAGTGTCTGCATGACCAGCCAGCCTGTTTTCTTCAGGACAGAAACGGTTCTTTCTGATAGAAGCCGCTGATGGGGTATACTTTCAGCCCTCTGCTCAATGGGGTAAAAGTGCCCATGCCACCAACAATCCAATAGAGAGGCATGAGAAAGGGGTCCCGTCATTGTACAGGGGAGAAATTCGCGGTTTCTACCTTTCAGGGGGAGCGGACTGTCTCGTGCCATCTGCGTCCATTTCTGCTCTTTTTGACTAGGCACCAGCTAGTTTAAGCATGAACCATCTTTCTTTCTCCTTCCATTTTTCATATTTTGCTAACACTCAAACTGGCAAATGCCCACTACAGTCCAACCTGAATGAGGCCTGCTGTATTCTGTAGTTTTGGACTGTACCATGAGTTTCCTTTAATTATCTCTCTTTCATTTGAAACCACCATTTCAGCACTCACAATTCATTCCTCTCCCATCCTTGACACAGGCCATCCCCAAGTGCAGTCTGTGCATATAGATACATTTTTTGTTGCCCCTGGTTTATGTGGATAGTGAGCTATTCCACTTTAGCATGTTGGTTCAACTTTTAAACACACTGTACTAGCTGACATTCTTCTCAGATGTCAGAGGCACACGAAACTACATTAATATCCTTCTGCTTCCCCAATATGTAAATCAATGCATTGTTTCGCGCAACTTGGATATTCACTTCATTTGCCCACAACAGCAATGAATGAAATACCTACAGACAGCTGGTCAGCTCTCTTACATACTTACTTCACATGCCCTCAGGGCTCAGTATTTCTGTGCTGGGTATGGGCATGGTGACCTGGAGTTTGCAAAGCTGGGGACTGGTGAGCACCATTAATCCATTGTTATCATAAGCTCTGGGCATGTGTCAGTGGAATGTCGTGCATCACAGGGAATGGGGATGTCTGCTTAACTGCCTGGATTGCAAGGATGGCAAAACCTCTACAAAAAGCCCTCATTCTCAAGGTGTGCTGCATGCTGATGAGATGCATGGCTTTTGAGGAAGAACAGGTGCTATCAGGCAACCTGTGTAATGTGCTGCACCTCAGTAATATAAGGGTTACCCAGGCAAGCAGGGCAGTCTCTGGTGGACATCCTTCCCTAGATGCTCATGGGGTCACTATGAAGTCTAGATCTCATGTTTCTACTCCCAGCAGTTTGGGTGGAGCATTGGACAATATTAACATCCAAAATCTTAAGAGGCTTCAGGTGACTAATTCACCTGGGTCATCTCTGAAATGTAAGTATTCAAAGTAACGGACCACATTCAGTGGTAGGTAATGTCTTTGCTGTCGTAAAATGTGTGAATAGTTCTTTTGAAGAATTGTCACAGTTCTATATCCATAACACTCTAAAGGTGCTTGCAGAGCAACTCGTATCTATCAAGAGGTTGCGCAGTTGTACCGTCCTGCTCGAGACTATGAAGCGTTGAAGGAGTTGCAACATGCTGGGACATTACAAATAATGGTACAAAAATACTGCAATAGGAATGAGAAAGTACAAGGGTGACTGAAGTCTAGAACATTGTGAAAAGGGTTGATGGACAGCTTCAAAAGTCAGCATTTTTTATCCTGACATTCAATCTGGCGAGTATCTGCCTGAGTATATTGCAGCAGACATAAGATTAATGTCCCGAATCCAATGTGGTGCTTCAAATGCGAACGCATTTGTCACATCAGTATGTGTTGTAACAGTCAGGCAACATGTGAAAGGCGTGGTGCCGAGCCCACAATCCACGTTTTTGATGCACTGCACCACCCATGTGTGTTGATTGCACCGAGGTCCATCCACTTTGCGGCAAGTCCGGTTGTTATAACAGGCGACATGGGTGATGTGTCTGCGTCCGTAGGAGGAGGAGGCGAGTGGAGTTGCTCCGACAGATGATGGTCATCTGGTTCCTGCATGGGCACATCTCCTGATGGACTGTGTTGTGAGTAATGAGAGATTCCAGTATTCCGAGGGTCAGGTAGAGCCGAAGGTGGTGTAGTGGCATCCAGAACAGGTGTTGCCGGCACACGAGGCCGAAGCTGGTCCAAATGACGCACTGCAACACCCGTGTCCGTCTGGATTTCATACAGGCGTTGGCCACAGTGTCGTAAGATAGGGCCAGGACTCCATTTTGGCCGCCTGCCATCTCCCTGTATCCATACAAGGTCGTCTGCGGTGAACCGGCCAAGCGAAGGCACCCGCGGCCGTGAGGTGGAAGGCCGCAGAAGATGAAGTAGAGTGCGGGGCTGTCGGCCATGTAAGAGCTCAGATGGGCTGTGGTTGCCCATGGGGGTGAAACGGTAAGAAACCAGAAATTGGAGAAGCGCATCAGCAGCAGCAGAAGAAGTCAGGAGTTTCCTCATCTGAGCCTTAAATGTGCAGACCAGTCGTTCAGCCTCACCGTTTGACTGTGGATGGAACGGAGGTGCCGTGACATGCATGATGTCGTGACAGGCACAAAAATCCGCAAAATCGGAATAGGTAAATTGCAGACCATTATCAGTAACAAGAGTAGAGGGAAGGCCTTCCAAAGAGAAAATGCGAGGTAGAGCATTGGTGGTTGCCGCGTTGGTAGGTGACATGCAACGGACCATGAAAGGAAAGTTAGAGTAGGCGCCAATAACGAGAAGCCAATAAGTACCTAAAAAAGGTCCCGCGAAGTCAACATGAATATGCTCCCAGGGCTTCTCAGGCGAAGGCCACAGTGACAAAGATGACTTGTGGGCGGCGGCCTGTGATGCACAAGGGCCGCAGGCAGCGACCATGTGTGCGATTTCAGAGTCGATGCCGGGCCAGTACACATGACGGCACACCAGAGATTTTGTGCGAGACACACCCCAGTGCCCTTGGTGAAGGAGGCCCAAGACCGAAGCACGCAAAGACGCAGGTACCACAACAGGCGGCGAAGCATTTTCGGTGGAAAGGAGGATAACACCTTCCCTAGCCGTGAGGCGGTAACGCAAAGCGTAGTAGTTCCGCAATGGATCAGAAGTCTTAGCGGACGGACAATCTGGTCAACCCTTCTGAATACAGCGTAAAACCCGGGAGAGGGTAGGGTCAGAACCCGTAGCAGCCGCCAGCTGGTCCCCGGTGATGGGGAACGCGTCCACAACCTGCTGCTCGGCAACATCCAGGTGGAAACACAAAAGTTCGTCCCTATTGAATGCCAGATCAGGACCCATGGGAAGGCGAGACAGTGCATCAGCATTCGCATGTTGAGCTGTCGCCCGGAAATGAATCTCATAATTGAAATGAGACAAGAGCCCAACGCTGGAGGCGGTGTGCAGCCTTGGTGGGAAGTGATGTCAATGGATGAAACAAGGAAACAAGTGGTTTGTGATGCATAACAAGATGAAATTTGGATCCATAGAGAAAAACACCAAACTTATGAAGAGCATAAATAATGGCCAAAGCTTCTTTTTCAATTTGAGAATACTTTTGTTGGGCATCTGTGAGCGTTTTGGAGACATAAGCAATGGGTTGTTCAGAACCGTTGTTCAGAACGGTGCGCAAGGACTGCACCGACCGCTTATGAGAGGCATCCGTGTCAAGAACAAGATGTTGGTCAGGTCGATAAGTAGCCAGGCACAGGGTCTGTTTCAGCATAGTCTTCAATTTCTGGGAAGCCGCATCGCATGACATGGACCAGTGAAAAGGCATGTTTTTATGCAATAGGTGATGCAACGGCTGAGCCACTGAAGCAGCAGACGGTAAAAACTTGTGATAGTATGCTATTTTCCCCAAGAAGGCCTGCAGTTCCTTAACAGATGTAGGGCGAGGAAGGGCATCGATTGCAGCGACAGTTTGCTGAAGCAGACGAATACCATCCCAAGAGAGTTGAAACCCCAAGTACGTGATAGATGCCTGAAAAAATTTTGATTTCTGAAGATTACACTTAAGACCGGCAGTTACAGACATGAAAAAGTGTGTGGAGATTTTGAAGATGTTCGTCAGTGGTGGAGCCAGTGACAACAATGTCGTCCTGGTAATTTATACACCCAGGGACAGTGAGCAATAATAGTTCCAAGAATCGCTGAAAGAGAGCAGGGGCGCTGGCAACCCCACATGGCAATCGTTGATATTGATAGAGGCCAAAAGGCGTGTTAAGGACCAGAAACTGCCGGGAAGCAGCGTTGGGAGGAAGTTCATGAGAAGCTTCTGACAGGTCAAGTTTAGAAAAATACTGGCCTCCAGCAAGTTTAGTGAACAATTCTTCAGGTCGAGGCATAGGGTAAGTGCCGATAAGGCATTGAGCATTTACAGTGGCTTTGAAATCGCCACAGAGACGAATATCACCATTTGGCTTAGCAACGACAATGACAGGAGAGGACCACTCACTGGAAGTGACAGGAAGCAAGATGCCTGAAGCAGTGAGATGATCCAGCTCCCATTTGACCCGATCACGAAGGGCCACAGGAATGGGCCGAGCCCGAAAAAACTTAGGCCAAGCAGTGGGTTTGAGCATGATATGAGCTTCAAAGTCGTTTGCACGGCCTAACCCAGGAGAAAGAAGGGATGAAAATGTCGTTGACAAGGAATCCAATTGAGCATAAGAAATAACATCAGAGACGATATTGACAGAGTCATCTATGGAGAACCCAAAAACGCGAAAGGCATCAAAACCAAAAAGATTCTGCATGTTACTATGGTCGACCACAAATATGGGAACAGTGCGAATGACAGATTTGTAAGATACCTCAGCATCAAATTGTCCCAAGAGAGAAATCTTCTGTTTATTGTAAGTCCGTAATTGCCTAGTGACAGGTGACAGGATTGGAGAATCTAGCTGAAGATACGTCTGAGAATTGATGATAGTGGCAGCAGAACCAGTATCCACCTGCATGCAAAGCGTCGTGACCAAGTATTTGGACAGTGAGGAATAACTTCCCTGAAAGGGAAGAAGTACATGTGACAGACAACACAGAATCAGAATCAGCGCCATGTTCATGAACATCATTTATGCGGTCGGATTTGCAAACGGATGACACATGACCCCCCCCCCCTTTTTTTTTTTTTTTTTTTTTTTTTTTTTTTTTTTTTTTTTTTTTTTTTTTTTTTTTTTTTTTTTTTTGTGACACATGGCCCAACGTTGTGGATAATCTTCTCGTGGATGTTTCGTAAAACACTGCGGACATGAAGGAAGTTGCCGTGGATTTTGCTGCAGTTTCTTAGAGGTTTGTTTACGGTTAGACCGAGGCTGTGCTTGGGAGCGTACTGCGGCCACGTTGGCCGGTGAGGACACGCCACACGCTTCGTCAACATCGCACAGAGGTTGTATTTCCGCGACGTCGCCCCATGCCTCTATTTGCGCTCCAGTGGCGCAAGAAATTTCAAAAGACTGAGCGATGGATAGGATTTCATCTAGAGTCGGATTTACCAACTGAAGGGCACGTTGCCTAACTTCTTTGTCGGGCGCCGATTGGATAATAGCATCCCGTGCCATGAAATCGGCGTAGGATTCTTTGTGAACTTCAGTAACAAATTGACACTTTATACTGAGGCCATGAAGTTCAGCAGCCCAAGTGCGATAGGATTGATTCGGTTGTTTTTAACAATGATAAAAGGCAACACGAGAGGCTACCACATGCGTTTGCTTTTGAAAATAGACGGACAGAAGTGAGCACATTTCAGCAAAGGACAAAGACGCAGGATCTTTCAAAGGAGCCAATTGCGACAACAACCGATACATTTGAGGTGAAATCCATGAAAGGAACAGAGACTTACATGTTTGTACATCTGCGGCATTAAATGCCAAGAAGTGTTGTCGAAGACGTTTTTCGTAATCAGACCAGTCTTCCGCCATCTCGTCGTAAGGATGAAAAGTAGGTAGAGACGACGACGAGAGACGCTCCTATTTGATGCCGCGACGAAATCACGAATCGCATTTGTGAGAAGCGTTTGCTGTTCTATGAGACCTTGCAATAGTTGCTCTAAAGTAGCCATGGAAACATGTGGGTCAACAATAGAAAAGAAAAATCCCATTCTCATCGCCAATTGTTATAACTTCAAGTTGAACAAATCTATTTCAAGGAAGACGCAATACATGAAAGTCACAGGTCAAGTAAACAGTCAAATCATAATTGAGTCCAAGTCTAGCGGCCGCTGGCTGGCTGTCCGCTTAGGTGGCACTGCTGCTG
Organism: Schistocerca piceifrons; assembly: GCF_021461385.2. Classification (NCBI taxonomy): domain Eukaryota; kingdom Metazoa; phylum Arthropoda; class Insecta; order Orthoptera; family Acrididae; genus Schistocerca; species Schistocerca piceifrons. The sequence continues at coordinate 82,555,451 of NC_060141.1, forward strand.
CATGGCTGGCAGACAGTGCCGCATGTAGAGGACGCTCGTAACTGCGCGGCGGCATTTTGAAAAATCGGCTAGTCACAACACAAAGAAACCTTGGTTTTGAACTAATAACCTTTCTCAAATTTTCTTCTTTCTCCAGTTTTCTTTTTCTGCTCTATGTATCTGAAAGTTTCTTTCTGTGAACACATTGAGCTATGTAAAAAAATGCTCTACTCGAAAATATGTTCTGCAGTGCGGGGTACGTGATGAAGAGTGGTAATTGACTAAATGGACTGAAATAAAAGGTAAAATAGAATGTGCATTTTAGGAGATGGTATTGCCTGCTGGTTCAATGTGTGACAAAGTTCCTAAACAGCCGATGCTGGATGATGAATATGATAAGATGTCATTTTGCCAAGTATTGGTTAAAACAGCAGAGAAATTACTGATCTAGTGAAAAGATAACACACGTTTGTGTCAGAGATCTGCACAATAGCTCTGCATCAACTTTAGCCTAATTTACAAATGTGACATTTGTTCTCTGTAGCCATTCATACACAAATGCCATCTTCGCTCCTTCATCACCCAGATAGTAAGAGATGCAGAAATTTCCTCTCACTCCAGTTCTACCACACAATTGGCTCAGGGTAATGGCGGAACTAAGCTGGCCAGTGACACTGATATGAGCCGGAAACAGTGCAGTGCTGTCTGGGATTTTTGCGCGGCATGGGTTTTGGCTGGCCAGCCCCAAACAGCATTAACTACCATCTCCATACAAAACTGGAGGCTACAACCAGTGCAGCATCAGTATTAGTTAATGAAGGGCCCAGTTAAACATGTGAGTTACAAACGTTTAAAAACTTATCACTCATATAAATTGGATCCATTACCATGTTTATGTGTAAAACAAAATTACTAATACAGTAGCTTTGAGTACAAATTATTACCTTAATAATTGATCATGGACTCAGCCTTTGGTGCTCACCTGTACCGGAGCGGCGCCTGGATGTAGAGCTGCCTCTGCTTCATAATCAGTAAGAAATTAGTAAGTTCTGGAAGTGCAGAGAAATGGCACATTGTTACCCAGTAAAGTTAAATTCATATCAGTTGCATATGTTTATCATTTGAAGTAATTGTTGCCATTACAAATACTGAAGTCATGTTGCAAAAGCGAAATGAACATCACAGCCTTCATCTTATCATCCTGATCGATGAGTATTCCCAGGATTGCTGATAGAGGTGCAGTCCAGAGCCAGAGTTTTCTCTCTGTTGTACTTTGAAATACTTGATTCAGAGAAAGCAGCCAACTATTGATGTGACATTGATGCCCTCTTTACAAGTGACAAGTGATCAAATCTTACAAATTACTCACCGTGCACAAAGTCAATACAGAGCTGAGACAGAAGCTACTGGCAAGTTCCTCCTTAACCACAGCTGCTACTGTATATCCAGTTAACTGATACAAGTATAGCAAGTTGATAAACATCCTCCCGTGTAACAGAGTCTTGCCTTTTTTGTGAGGACTTCTTGCATGAAATAAAAGTTTGATGTTTTGCTCAGCATGACACATCTACATTCTCTAGTGATGATTGAGATCTGTGGATTTCAAAATAGCAGTAATTTGTCTGCACGTCATGCATACATCAGCGTTTGCAGAGGTGCTTGTCAAAACCCTACGAAATGGCTGAAAGGATTTGACTGAATCACCATACACAACAAATGGATGAAATTACGTGTTTGGCAAATGGGTATTTTTAACATGTTTCTTGTAGTGGCCATTTTTGCAGCAGCTGTATATAAATTGCAGTTGTTTCAAAGAAAATGTCGTTTTTGCATGCTGCATTTTTACTTGGCAGGATAGCCTAGATGTAGTTTGAGAACAACAAAGAAAAGCTTGAAAGCTTGTTCCACTTAGTGGTCTTGCTGTTGATTGTTGCCAAATGTTTTCTTCAGTCTGGCCTGGAATGTGGACCAATAGGGCCCACTGTCATGGTGAAATGACCGTGCTACGTAAAGAAAGTTTTGGCCATACACAACACTGTGGATCCCAGTATGACAGAAGCTGACAAAATCTTACACTTAATGAAAGAAGTCTCAGAAAATGTGTACCAAGCTCTTCGGGTAAAGGATGTCTCAATAGAGGAATTTATCAAGCAGTGCCAACACATTGAGGAAATGTAATAGAGGTGTGACCTTCACCCAAATGCGGTCCATATGGCAGTTGTGAAAGATCACTGTGACCTTCATGCCTCTCATACAGTGGTTTGTAAGAGGAGATACAGCATTTTATGGCAGCCATAATTGTCACACTGAGTAAGCAAGAGATAGTAGCCATGAATATTGACCCCGTATATCAGGATGTAATAGAGAACATTGTAGAGCTGTATCGATCTTTAGCACCAATTTCCGCCACCAGTTGAATACACCAAGAGGAATGGACTTTAGACTTGGTTTCAAGCCACAGCCATCAAATGACAACCCAGCACCAGACCTGTGAAGGTATCACCAACTGCTCCATCAAGTTTAAGGTCCCACAGAAGAATGGACATTTGGATGATGGGGAGCAACATGCCAGTATGTCTCCACTGTGGACATCCTGGACATGTATGCTATTGCAGAGAAAGAAAAGTTTTCAACAACTGCTACATCACTAGAAGTCTTCCATCACAACAGTTCTACTCACACCAGTCAGCTACAGTTGATTATAGTTGACCAGTGAGACAAAGGTCATCACTGTACCCTGGACAAGTCAGCTATGCAACATGATGTAACCATTTCACGTCACCTTTCAGAGATTCCAGCCACAAGCCTAACCACCAAATTCAGGAAATGCAAGGCAGACACCTATGGAGGTGAGGCCACCACAGATGAAAGTCCTCCAGGAACAGCAGTCACCAAAATGTCATTGACATCATCTTCAGTGACCTACCTATCCAGGTGCTAGTTGACTTGGGGGTTTCCTTTTTTGAAATTTTGAATGCTTATTGTTGCCAGCTCAAGAAAAATATTTTCCATGATGCAAAAGTGATGGCGCTGAAAGTCCCAAATGGGAAATACATCCAGTCAATGGGAACACATATTGCAAGAATAACTATCAGTGACAGAATACAAGCCTTTGAATTAGTCATTTTATGAAACTGTAGTGATAATGTTATTCTGGGATGGGACTTCTTGCAGGCATCACAAGCACTCATAGGCTGTGGAAGATCAGAGCTCCAAAATGATGAAACTATTTTAAGAAGCACACACAAAGATTGCCCTAGGCAGTTGCTTATCATTGATGATATTGCTATCCCATGAAACGAGTTCACCATCAGTGTAAATGCTCCGTTAAACTGAGAAACTATTGTCAGTTGCAAAATGCTACTCAAATGCGGAAAAGAAATTTGGATGACAGTGATGATCGTAAGTGTTGTTGATGATCAAGGAGAACTTTGGATCACTAATCATTACAATCTGGCACAAGTCATCCATAAAGGGAAGACCAGCTTAACACCACTTATATTGCTACTACTACAGACAATACAGAGGAGGAAGCCACTAACAAATTGCCAGTAGGATCCAGCTTGATCCTGTGTCAATCTTTGGATGCTTTCAGATGTGGTGTGAAGAGAAAGTAGACCAAGTGGCCCATGGTACAAACACTGTATTAACACTAGGTAGAATCCACCAATTAGCAAGTGCTCATATAGTCTGTTTCCAGCTGAATAACGGATAATCCAGGAGGAAAGAGATGAAGGTGCTGCAAGATGACATCGTGAACTTTCTTGAGTGTCCTCTGTCACCTCTTGTAGTCGTGAAGAAGAAGGGTGGCACATTGTGTTTCTGTGTCAACTACCAACTGAATAAAATCATGAAGAAAGGTGTCTGCCCATTGCCGCGTACTGATTTCACCCTAAACTCCTTGAAAGGAGCAAAATATGTCTTAACTTTGAACATGCAGATTGGCTACTGGCAACTCAAGACTGACTAGGCTGGCTGGGAAAAGGTGGTGTCCGTACCTCCTGACATCCTTGACGAATTCAAAATTGTGCTGTTTGGACTGTGTAACACACTAGCCACCATTGAATGTATAATGACACCTTATATGGACAACATGTGTTTGCTATGTGGATGACAGTGTCATTTCCTCAAAGATCTTTGAACAACATTTAAGATCACCATGTTGAAGTGTGTTCAGACTGCAGGCCTCCACCTGAATCCAAAAAACTGCCTTATTACTGCCCAAAATATAAAAATTTTGTGACGCTATTGAATAGACCCAGTACAGAGAAAATAAGAGCAGTTATAGATTTTCTAACTCCTCAGCTTATTGTTGATGTGAGAAGTTTCCTCGGAATGTGCTTGTGCTACCATCGATTCGTAAATGACTTCTGTATCAGAGCACGCCCCTTGCAAGAGCTACTGCAAGAAAATGCCAAATTTTCCTGGAACGAGATGCAAAAAAGATCTTTCCTTGTACTTAAGGAGTTGTTTCCATCTTTTCCAGTCCTAGCATTGTATGATGAAAATGCAGAGAACTTACGCTAATACAAGTCCTTTTAATCCAACATGTGTGAATAAGAAAATTATTCCTAGAGGTCATGGTAATGGAGATTGAACTTGAACTTAGTTCCCTATAATGTAGCTAATCGTCTGAACACCTTAATACCTGTTGGTACAGCAATAATCATTGTTGCTGATGTGAAGTATGCCCATGTATCAACATCCATTCCCACTGTAAATATATGGTGTGCTCATGCAGTAAATCCTATTAATCCACTTGATAATATGGCATAAATTATACCTAATGTTCCAAATGATTTGATTTTTCCCTCTTTCGTGACATACAATATGTGAGATAATACCAAATCCTGGTAACATTAAAATGTAAATCTCTGTCTGTCCAAAGAATCAAAATAAGTGTTGTATAGAAAAGCCCCTCCCCCCTCCTGCAGGCTCAAAGAATGATGTATTTAGGTTTTGGTCTGTTAATAATATAGTAATAGCTCTTGCTAATACAGGAAGTGAGATAAGAAGAAGGGGGGCTGTAATAGCAATAGATCAAACAAACAAAGGTGTTTGGTCTAGGGTTATATTTTCTGATTGTTTATTAATTGCTGTTGTGATGAAGTTTACTACTCCAAGAATAGATGACACCACTGCTATGTGTAATGAGAAAATGGCTAGATGCACTGATGCATCTCCATGTGCAATAGCACCTGATAGTGGGGGATAAACTGCCCAACCTGTACCAGTACCATTACCTACTATAGGAGATGTAAGAAGAAGGAGTTATGAAGGTAGTAATAGTCAAAAATGTATATTATTTATTCGAGGGAATGGTATATCTGGTGCCCCAATTATTAATGGTACAAGTCAATTACCAAATCCACAAATTACAATAGGTATTACTCTAAAGAAAATTATTATGAGTGCATGGGTGCAATAATAACATTATACACTATTGGCCATTAAAATTGCTACACCTCGAAGATGATGTGTTACAGATGCGAAATTTAACCGACAGGAAGAAGATGCTGTGATATGCAAATGATCAGCTTTTCAGAGCATTCACACAAGGTTGGCGCCAGTGGCGACACCTACAACGTGCTGACATGAGGAAAGTTTCCAACTGATTTCTCATACACAAACAGCAGTTGACCGGCATTGCCTGGTGAAATGCTCTTGTAATGCCTCGTGTAAGGGGGAGAAATGCATACCATCACATTTCCGACTTTGATAAAGGTCGGATTGTAGCCTCTCACGATTGTGGTTTATCGTATCGCGACATTGCTGCTAGCGTTGGTCAAGATCCAATGACTGTTAGCAGAATATGGAATCAGTGGGTTCAGGAAGGTAATACGGAACGCCGCGCTGGATCCCAACAGCCTCATATCACTAGCGGTCGAGATGACAGGCATCTTATCTGCATGGCTGTAACGGATCGTGCAGCCACGTCTTGATCCCTGAGTCAACAGATGGGGACATTTGCAAGACAACAACCATCTGCATCAGATGAATCCAGGTTCTGTTTACAGCATCACAATGGTCACATCCGTGTTTGGTAACATCGTGGAGAACGCACATTGGAAGCGTGTATTCGTCATCGCCTTACTGGCATATCACCCGGCGTGATGGTGTGGTGTGCCATTGGTTACACATCTCTGTCACCTCTTGTTCGCATTGACGGCACTTTGAACAATGGATGTTACATTTCAGATGTGTTAATGACCCATGGCTGTACCCTTCATTTGATCCCTACGAAACCCTACATTTCAGCAGGATAATGCACGACCGCATGTTGCAGGTCCCGTATGGGCCTTTCTGGATACAGAAAATGTTCAACTGCTGCTCTGGCCAGCACATCCTCCAGATCTCTCACCAATTGAAAACGTCTGGTCAATGGTGGCCAAGCAACTGGCTCGTCACAATACACCAGTCACTACTCTTGATGAACTGTGGTATCAAGTTGAAACTACATGGGCAGTAGTACCTGTACACGCCATCCAAGCTCTGTTTGACTCAATGCCCAGGCATATCAAGGCCGCTATTATGGCCGGAGGTGGTTGTTCTAGGTAGTGATTTGTCAGGACACATTGAAGAAGTTGGATTGAGGATGACCAGTTGAAGTGAATGGAAAAGATGATGTTGAAGTTCTGGAAGAATGTGGATAGGGTGGCCAAACCCTTGGTGCAGATGACAAGGATGTCTTCAGTGAATTCAAACCAGGCAAGGGGTTCGGGACTCTGTGTAGTAGGAAGGATTTCTCTGGGTGGCCCTTGGATATAGATTGGCATAGGATGTTGCCACGTGGGTGCCCATTGTTGTGCCACACATTTGTTTGTAAGAAGAAGTAATTGTGGGGATACAGTTGGTCATGGTGACCAGGAAGGAAGGTGTAGATTTGGAGCCAATCAGGCATTGGAAAAGGTAATGTTCAAAAGTGGCAAGGCCAAGGGCATTGAGGATGTTAATGTAGAGGGAGGAACCATCAATAGTTAGAAGCACTGGTTGGATGGTAAAGTAACAGATACTGTGGAGAGCAAGCAGAGGAAATGGTTGGTGTCTTTTATGTAAGGAGGGTAGGTTATGGATAAGGGCAGAAAGCACTGGTCTACAAGAACACAGAATATTTCTGTGAGGGCAAGTAACCAAACAAAATGGGGCAGCAAGCATGCAGAACATAGGAGTGCAGGGCGTGGTGGAGTTAGGAGAGAGCGAGAGACTCAGGACGGGTCTGAGATGGACCCAAGAGCTTGAGGAGCAACTGGAGATATTGCTGGAGTTGTGTAATGGGATCACTGTGGCAGTGTTTGTTGGTGGACATATCTGACAGCTGGCAGAGTCTTTCCGTCTGGTAATCTGTGCCTTTTTCGGTAAATACGATTATAAAGTCCATGTCAGATCTTAGGTAGTGGATTGTGGTTCTTTCTGCAGATGTAATGTTGGTTTCCATCTTCAGGTGTTTGGGGAATGTTGTTGAGGCAAGGTTCCTGGTTAGATAAGAGAGTTCAGCTAACAGTGGGAGATATGCGGCAATGGGGATGGATCACAAATGGATGGAGGAGTAAACTGAGTCAGGCATGGTTTAGTGTTGGTTTTGGATAAAGTCTCATTGGTAGGGTTGGTGGCAAAAAAGTGTTTTTCACAGTAGGGTTCAGGAGAAGGAGAGAAGTCTTTAACAAGCTCAGCGTGATTGATTGAACCTCAGTGTCTCGGAAATCATTTCATACTTTTTGTGGTTTTTTTCCACCTTTTTTTTCCCACCCACTTGCTCCTGCCATTTGCACCAGTACTGCAAATTTTATCTATCAGTAGCCAGAGTCCAGTCCCAAATACTGCTCTTGTGTTGTTGCCTAGTTCACGGAATCCCCCCCAGATGACCTTACCATCAAATTACCGATCTATGGTTGTTACCCTTCCTTCCACAGTGACCTCCATCTGCTCAAATTTTATCAGACCAAAGTGCTCACCAATCTAGTTGTGAAAAATCAAATCATGCCCAAACCTCCTTGCAATACCATCTCTCCATCTATGGAATTCTCATGCTGTGCTATCCCAGATTCGTGCATCCCATCTCCCAGATTAAAACCCTTTTGGTCCAGGAACTAGAACAGGATGCACAACGCCACCTCAAAAAACTCTCAAATCTGTTCACCTCACCATATATACAAGAGCCTCCATCAAACCTCCCCTCATAGCCTCCACCCCTGCCTTGCAGATGGTGACATAGATCACTCCCCCAGAAAACTCTCTCCGACTATCATACAGAATCGAGAACCTAAACAGGCCTGCAACATGGTCATGTTGCTGGCTCCAAAAGCCAGCCTCAGTCCCATAGTTGCAGTCTTTTCTGAAGTCCTTACCTTTCACCCCAATCCCAAATTTTGTCATGCCGATCTTGATAAAGACCTTCACCTAAGCACTGCAGTGGAAACATTTTTTCACCACCAACCCTACTAATCAATCCAAAACCAGTGTTGAACCCTGCCTAACTTACTCTAGTCCTCCATCAAACTGTGATCCATTCCCACTGCCCACAATTAACCCCCCAGTTAACTTTATGGAATTTCCTAACATCAAACCTTGTCTCACTGTCATTCTCCAAATCCTTCAACATGGAAATCAACCTTAGATCCAGAGGAAGGACAACAATGCACTACCGTAAGAACTGACTCCAACTGTGTAACCCTACCTGCCAGCAGGATCTCCAGTCACTCCTAAAATCCCTAGGTACATCCCAGAACCCCTCTTCCGAGTACCTGTGTCTGCTCACCCCCGCTATTCCCCACACTCCTAAGTTCTACATTCTTGCTAAAGTTCATAAGCCTAATCGCCCTGTTGTGGCTGGCTGCTACACCCTACAAAAAGAATCCCGACTCTTGTGTACCAGTACCTTCAGCCTATTCCCGTTAGATATATATTTCGTCCATCGACACTCCGCAGTTCCTGTTTATTTACCACATGGCTCTTTGATTGTCATTAACTGAAAAAACATAATATCCTATGACTATAATATCAATGAATCACAGTTGGAATCAGCCAAAAGGATATGAAATGGAATGACCACATATGTCCAGTTGTGGGTAAAGCAGGTGATAGACTTCAGTTTATTGGTAGAATACTGGGAAGTGCACTCAGTCTGCAGAAGAGATTGCTTACAAATCACTCATGTGACCAGTTTTAGATTATTCCTTTAGTGTGTGGGATCCATATCAGATAGAACTAACAGGGGATGTTGAACATATACAGAGAAGAGCAGCACGATTGGTCATAGGTGTGTTTAATCCATGAGAGAGTGTTACAGAGATACAGAAAGAACTGAACTGAAAGACTCATCAAGATAGATGTAAACTATCCCGAGAAAGTCTATTAACAAAGTTTCAAGAACCAGCTTCAAATGATTGCACTAGGAATATATTACAACCCTGCATGTTTCACTCACCAAGGGATCGTGAAGATAAGATTAGAATAATTCCTAATTCCTGCATGCACAGAGGCATTTGCACATTCATTCTTCCCACACGTCATATGTGAAAGGAACAGAAAGGAACCCTAATAATTAATTGATACAATGGGATGTACCCTCTGCCATGCACTTCAAGGTAATTTTCAGAGTATAAATGTATATGTAGATATCGAAGTTATCTCTCTCTATATACTAACATTCCCAATGCCCATGGCCTGACCACTATAAAACACTGCTTTTTCTAACGCCTGGCTGACTCCAAACCTGCTACTTCCTACTTGGTCATCATGACCAACTATATCCTCACCCACAATTACCTCTCTGGAGGCAGCACCTACAAATAGATTCATGATACGATGATGGGCACCCACATGGCAGCATCCTATGCCAACCTAATCTAGGGCCATCTAGAGGAATCCTTCCTAACCATGAAAAATCCCAAACACCTCACCTGGTTGAGGTTCGCCAATGACATCTTCATTATATAAACCGAGGGTGAGGACTTTATCTCCACAATCCTCTCAAAACTCAACATGTTCTCCGTCATTTGCTTCACATGGTTGTCCTCATCCGATGTTGATCTCCACCTCAAGAATGGTTAAATCAGTACCTCCGTCTACGTCAAACTGACCAGTTGCTAACAATAACTCCACTTTGACAGCAGCCACCCATTCCATACAGCCTAGCCACCCGTGGTCATTGCATCTATAGTGACGAGCAGTCCCTCTCCAAGAATTCCAAGGGTCTCATGGAGGCCATCACAGACAGGAATTTCCCTCCAGACCTTGTCCAGAAACAGATCTCCCATGCCTTGTCTCTCCAGTCACCTACCACCTGCCCACTGTCCTGCCACAAAGGAGCACTCCTCTCATGACTCAGTACCACCCAGGACTGGAGCAACTGAATTGCATTCGCTGCCAGTGTATCGACTAAGTTTCATTGCGCCCTGAAATGAGGAATATCCTCCCACTCCTCCTACAGTGGCAGTCCGCCACCCACCGAACTTATCCAGTGTCCTTGTCTGTCCCAACTCCACCCCTGCTACCAACCACTTGCCTCATTACTCATATCCCTGCAATAGACCTAGTTGGAGATATATTCCATACATCCTCTTCCATGTACTCCATCCCTGTCACAGGCATCTCCTACCCCCATTAAAGGCAATGGAAACAGCCATATGATCTACCAAGTAAGCTGTTACTATTGTGCCAGTTTCTACATGGGCATGACAGCTAACAAGCTATCTGTCCCTATGAATGGTTACCACCAAACTGTTACCAAGAGACAGCTGGACCATCCAGTTTCTGAATGTGCTGCCCAGTATAATGTGCTTCACTTTGACTGCTTCACAGCACATGCCGTCTGGATTCTTACCACTAACACCAGCTTTCCTGAAGTGAAGTGCACAGGTGAGAACTCTCCCTGCAACATATCCTTCGCTCCTGTAACCTCTATGGTCTATACCTGCACTGCTCCCTGCCTCCCACATACCTGTCCTCTTTCCTGTTCCCACCCCAGTACTACACTTCTTGTCTCCACCTTCATTCCCTTCCATCCAGCACACAGATTCCTGACACTAAGCCTTACAGCCCTGTCCTGCCCCACCAAATCCCTGCACATGCTGCCAACACCTTTAGCATCTTCTCCCACATATACCTTGTATTCTCTCTCTCCTCCCCCCCCTTTTCCCCTTTCCCCTTCCTGCTTCATGCCACTTCTTTATCCTCACCACCAGTCCCAGCAGATAGCTGCTGTCTGTCAGATGCAACTGCAGTCTGTCTCTTCTGCCCTGAGACAGTGCCCGTGTGTTTGAGAGTTGTGCTTGTGTGAATGTGTGTATGTGTTTCACTCATGCAAGAGAAGACTTTGTCCAAAAGCTTTCATATTTGAGCTTTTTCCATTATTCAGGGGGCTACAGATTGGTCATAATCTAAATTGGGAAAACCTTTCGTCTTATAACTAATGGAGCACCTTTCTTCAGCTACATTTGCCATATGCATTGTTATAAATATTGATGACCTGTGAAAGATGAAAGTAATTTGTTTTTCATATTTCCATTCACCAGTGAGTTACAGGATGTTTTCTGTTCAACTCGACATTTTCCGAAGACAGAATTGCATTACAAGCATTGTATAAGGTGTTAATTCTAGAGCAGTCTACAGAGGTCTTTTGAAAATGCTTGCCATTTTCACTGCTGTTTCACAATGCAGATAATCATTACAGTCTTGTAGTTAACAATATTTCTGTTTTCTCAAAAAATTCTAGAACACACGATTTTAATACACGAACCATAGACGGAAAGTTAAATGTCTTGTGGGTAATACAGTGGTGGGGTTAAAAATGAATTAACAAACATCGTCTTACACGCTTTCCATTCCTTTGAAGAGTAATTTCACAGTCATTAATAAAATTAATGTATGAGCTTATAATTCTCACTTTATTAAAACACAAATAAACTTCTCCAATAACAGCTTAAAATAGCTTGCAAGTCCACAAAACCAAAGAGTAATAGTATCAGTACATCTGAAATCATCCATTTGCACACACAGCAGTGTTTTGTTAAATTAAGTCATTCTATTACATTCTTGACTTATTTCCACCCTCTGGAACCCCTTCTACATGAGATCAAAGGGTTACAGTTCATGTAATGTGCATGAAAAAAATGTTTTTCTTAATTCCTTTAAAAAAGAATTCTACATTGAATACTATACACATTAAACAACAGCATAACAGCTGAAATGCAAACTTGTATCTTTTTAATGTAAACTTGGGTGCCTTGATTTCCAGCCTTTATTTCTGGCATTTGCTTTTTGTTGATTATTTGACACTGTCTCTATGAAAATTCTCTCACTCTATTTCAGAATTTTGAACGTAATATCCAGAGTTTTCTGAAGTCCATTAAAGCCCCGGAAGTATCCTTGTTTTTGTTTATTCCAGTTTTCATTACTAACGCAGGGTCAATATTGCTTTTCAGGTGTATGTTTTTCTGAAGTCAGATTGTTCTGCGTCCATTACCTTTTCGTAGGCGAGACACTTAGGACCTTGTGAAATCAATATTTGTTAATCTTCCTTATGGCCCAGAATCTCTTCACACACAATGAGTGAATATGTTTCCATTGGTCCATCCATGTCCATTGTTCGCTCCTTTTCTGTTCTTCCTTGAAACCCCATTTTTGTGTGATTTTCTTCATTGCTTCTCAGTCCTATAAATTTGGTGAAACTTTGGCGACATCAGTTCCTTTTCAAGTAGCCAATACAAGAGATAGATAATGAATCGGTGGTTTAGTCTTTATTATAGATAGTGTGTTTTGTTAGATATTTCTTTGTTTTTTCTTCTTTGTTATGACTTAGTGTGAGTGTTTATGTAAGAAAATAACCAACTAAATAATTGTCATGTTCACAGTTTTTATATGAGAATTGTTTCTTGCAAAAAAATAAATAAATAAAAAACACCTATAGTGGTAACCCTGGCGTGATTCCTTGAATAGGAGATTCAGAATTAAATTTCTTGTTTCAGTAACGATAGACATGCTATCAGCAACCCCAAGGTTAAATTTAAAATGGAACACACCATGTCTCCACCTACAAAGCAATCTGCAGCCACAAGCATAAATCAGCAAGATGTGTATTCCATGGCCCATTTTGGTTGTATCAGACTTCTGCCATTCTGGCCCAATTTCCCACTGACGTGCTTCACACTCACACACACACACACACACACACACACACACACACACACACACACAGAACAATACACACATTTCGCTGGAGCTACGGCTGCAGAAAGCTTTTATAATCAGCTATGCAACAGACCCCTACCTGGGGGCTTTGTGCGCTTTAGCTGGTACTGAGCTGGTGCCTGAACAGTCATTACATGCACTATTGCTGTGTAAGTTACTATTCGGTTGTGGCAGCCCTTCAATATCTGTCACTGCAGGCATTTCTAGAGAAGGCTGACACTGTAATGAACATCCTGTCTGAAGTTTCAGTATGCGCTAAAGTTGAGAGGATGACTGACAGCGGTCAAGGAACACACATAGCAGCAAGCGGTGCCACTAGCACCAAAATGCATATGATGAGTGCAGATTCACCAGTGCAGGAGCACTCATTGGTGGATCAAATCATACACCTGAACTTCAAGCTAGTGGCACAGCACACACATTCTGATGTGGCTACAAGCATATTCCTGAGCAGCAGACGGGGTGCCAGAAAGATGATGGGTGTAGATTTGATATGACTACTGGCCAATGGTCCTGGCATCGCAGGAGTTTTCGAGATGCAGCACACCAATGCACCAGCCTCGCTCTTACTCAAATGCCATAAACGAACATCAGAGAACATCGACATTCGTGATCAGCATGTGTGCATCCCCAGCTATAGGATGACAGTCAGCATGCAAATGCAACATTGAGGAGAGTGTTTACCCCAAAGGATTTAGTATTGTAATTGTCTTACCAATGCAGCATATACTCACTGCAGCGAATGATTCATGTATTGAAACTTAAGGTGAATAGAGAATGACAATGGATTTGGGTCTTCAGTATGAGCCTACCTGGATGTTTATTATGGCCAGTGTCGCCAGCCCAGTATTCAGTGTAAATTTTTTGTCACATTTTCATCTGATGCTATATTTAGTCACCTGTTATTCAATTACAGTGAGCCATAGTACCAGTCCATCAACCTTGTCATCTGTACTGGTAAATGAGGAAACATTGGCATGGTGTCACACTTGATACTGTCCATAGACCCCCAAGTTTTTGGCCAATGAAACCACTACTACAGTAAATGATGGCAATCTTTTCAGCTGCATCCTGCTAGGATTTCCAGCTCTCAGCAGTCCTGCCACCACTCGACAGTGCGCCATATCCTCACATCGCACGGGCAGCCCATTTCTGCTTATCTGATAAGGCTTCCACCAGACAAGTTCTTAGCAACATAAGCGGGATTCAAGGAGCTGTTGAAAGCAGCTATTGTAACTAGATCAAATAGTTCAAGGGCATCCTCTCTACACATGGAGTGCAAACAAGTTAGCTTCTGGCAATTACGCAGGGATTTTAGGGCACTTAATGCCCTCACAATTCCCTGTCATTACCCTGTGCCTAAAGTGAGTGACTTTTAACAGCACCATCACTCATGTTTAGGAATTCAGTGTGTTCGACTGTGCCAGATGATGTACAGAAAACTGCTGTAATAACGCCTTTTGGGCTTTTCCAGTATAGCTTCATGGCTTTTGGATTGAGAATCATTGCACAGATGTAGCAACATTTTATGCATGAAGTATTGTGCAGGTGCCATTCCCATTCTGTTATTGGGATGATGTCCTCATATTTTCACCTACTGTTGAGAAGCATGTGACCCACTCGTGGCTGCTTTTTGAATGCCTGTAGGACTTTGGCAGTCATTATTAATGCAAAGAGTATTGTCAGCAAATGAGGGGTGCCATTTTTACTGAATGTGGTGTCATCAACCAGTGTCATCACTTTTCGGCCGTGTGTTCAAGGTATGCCTTTGCCAACAACTTATGGGGTATTGCGCAAATTTTTGGGAATGATAAATTACTCACTGCGACACCTTCCAGAGCTGGCAAGTCAGCAGGAACTGCTTATCACACTGCTTTCAGGCAAGCATACATCTGGTATTTGGAAGATACCTTGGACCCCAGCGAGTGAAGTGACATTTCATAAAGTCTAACAGTGTTTGGTGCAAGTGACACGGCTGGCTCACCATTGCATTAGTAGCCCCATTGGCTTTCATGGTGGATGTGAGCCTAAATGCAATAGGCACAATATACTGCAACAGTGTGTGGATGGTCGGTGGCAACCACTCACCTTTTACATGCAGAACCTAATGCTGCAGCAGATGAAAATGACACACTGTCGATCACAAATTGCTGGTGGTCTATGGATCCACTAAACATTTTCAGTCGTCTGTGAAAGGAAGACGTATTACAATTTTTACTGACCACAACTCACTAGCTTGTTTCTTCCAATGTGTAACAGATCATGGCTCACTACAGCAGTGTACACAAGCAGAATATATAGCCTAATTATGACTGACGTACATCACATTTCAGGTAGAAACAACATTGTCGTAGATTGCCTGTCACAAAATAGCACCAGCCTATAGGCAGTGCCATGGTCTGAGATAGTAGCCAAGTAACAAGGGGACATGCTCAGAGATGATCTGTGTGCCCACTGTTACACTCAGTGTATCGGTTGCTTTTGAAAGAGGAGAACACTTTCAAGATTCACCCGAATGGCAGACACAAAACAGTCTCCATAGAGTGGCCAGAGCCTGCCTACCTCTACAAAGAGGAAAAGAGCACCATCCTTTTGGCATCAAACCTACAATTCTGAGTGACACTGCATCCCCCCTGGAGACTTCAGATGCCCACACTATTTTGTCAGCTGCTACCATGAGACAAACCACCACCACCCAACCCCCCTCCTCTCTTGGCTGATTGTTGCAAGGGCTGTCTGTCAGGCTTAGCACCAGTACCTCAATATTTCTGAAGAGCTCGGCTTTAAGAAGGGGAAGGGAGTGGCTGGTTTGACGACATCAGTTCCTGTGCAAGAGATAAAAAGATGAATCACTGGTTTGACAGAGTGTCTTTATTATCCGTAGATAATTGTATTAGGTCTTCTTTACTTTTCCTTGTTTCTTGTAAGTGTGTGCATGTGCATGTGATAAAAAGAACATACTGAGTAGTTTTCATATCCATAATTTTTGTATGAGAATTATTTCTTGTCAACAAAATACCCATAATGTGAATTCCTTAATGCTATTTCTTGTTTGTTTGTATCAGTTGGGTGTAGTATGTTCTTCCGAAGAATGTATGACTCTTTTGAGTTAGCCTGTTTGAGCCATTTTCTTGCTATGATTCATGTGAGGTGGATTTTGCAAACAGATATTGTTACCATGATTGTATGGATTGCCTTCTAGATTTCTGCATTGAGTTTTAGGTGCATTAAGTTTTAGGAGATGTTTCCACTGTTTATCCCCAGATGGGGTTCACAGCTCTTTCATGAGTTCGTGTGTGGAATTGAGATGCTGTCAGGTTTGCTATTGATCAGAAGCTTCGTCGGACCATTGGTCACCCCTGCTTTGCATGTTGATGATTTCTGTATCTGGGCTATTTCCCACTCGGTGGCCTCTGTGGAGTGACATCTCCATGGTGCCATCCAGTGTGCTTCCGCATGTTCACAGGTTTTCAGTTTTCCACCCCTACATCACGAATGGTGAATTTCTGTCACTGTACTACAGTCCATCCTGATCCAGAGCTCTACCTCAACGTCCAACACCTGACCATGGTCCCTCAGTTCCTTTCGTGGGTCTTCTTTTTGACAACAAGTTTACTTGGTTGCCACATGCACACTGCCTCCATGAACTTGATGCCCTTCACTTCCATGCCTAGACCTCATGGGGTGCAGATCGTTAGACTATTCTACAGCTTTATCAGGCCTTAGTTCTGTCCCTTCTGGACTACTGTTGTCAAGTTTATAGCTCACCTGCCTCTTCCACACTGCTCATCTTGGGCACAGTCCACAATCGTGATATCCATTTGGCCACCAGTACCTTTCCCACTAGCCCTGTTGATAGACTTCTGGTTGACACTGGCGTCTCTTCCCTTTCAGTTTGGCATTCCCAGTGCATCGTTTCCTATGCCATCACTATCTGCTCTTTCTGTGCTCACTCCTCCTATTTTGTACTATTCACGGATTTGGGACATCGGCTGTCTGCCCTTGGGTGGTTTCACTGGTTGGGCTCTGCTTCGCTTCTCTCCACTGTGATTTTCACCTTTCCTTTTTGTCCTGTTCCCCACACTCTCTCCTGAACATATGCCCTTGGTTAGTTCCTTGTCCCCGGATTCAGATGGATCTTTTCTGAGGTCCAAGTGTCCATTGCTCCAGTGGTGTTCCATTGTTTGTTCCAACCGCTCTTACAGAAGGTTCAGGATGCTATTGTTTATGTCAGTGGCTCTAAATCCGCCGATCACTTGGGCTATGCCTTCATGTCATCTGTTGGCATGGAACACCATTTCTTGCCTGCTATGTGCGGGGAGTTTAGTGCATAACTGATAGCCATCTAACATGTGCTTTGCTTTATTAAGTTTGCTTCTCTCAACTGAGTTTCATTATGTGCGGGCTTGATGAGTGACCTCCAATATCAGCTGCTGGTCTCTGCCATTCACGATCATTTCGCTGACTGTACTGCTTGTTCCATTGATTTCCTTTGGGTTCTCGACCATGTGGGTAACCGAGGTAATGAGCTTCTGATCATCTGATGGAGGTAGGAGGGGGGTGGGGGGGCCAGCCACCTACCCCCATTCTCCATGATCCCATCTGTGGCAGATTTGCGGCTTCACATCAAATTCCTTTGGACTCATGGGGGCCACCCCTCTGACTAATAAACTTCATGTGATCAAGGGCAATCATCCCACCGCTTCTCCTAGCTGGAGTCTACCATCCTGCACTGTCTTTATATTGGCTAAACCATGTTGACCCTTGGTTTTTTACTCTGTAATGAGGTCACCTCCACCCCCTTGTAGTTGTGGACCCACCCCTCACAGTGATCCATATGTTGCTGGACTGACCTTGCCTTATGACCCTTTCCACTAAGTATCCCCTCCCACCTTTCTTGTTGCACGTGTTAGCAGACAACCCTCATATGGTTATGTCTGCTGTTGGATTTCTTTGCAAAAGTGGTTTATCCTTCCAGATTTAAGTACCTGAATTTCCTTCCAGCACTGGAGTCTCTGGATTTGCGTTGCCATTGTTTGGGAGGCCTTCAGCCTTCCCTCCATACATTTTTTCTGGTCTTTTGTGCCTTTTTGTTTCCTCTTTCTTGTGTCTTCTTCCACTGATATTGTCTTCTTTGCGTCGCGATGATGGTATGTTGTGGGGATTGGGAAGGGTCAGTGCTGGTACTGGCGCCCCATTATGTCTAGTGACTTTTGGGTGCCCCTGCTCTCATCTTTTCCTCCCTCCCCCCCCCCCCCCCTCCTGTTCTTTACTCTTCCTGCCACCCCAACATTCGTTTTGCCTCTTTGTTTGCCCGTTTTCCTTTGCCCATGGACTGTGTTTGTGTTGTTTCTCCCTTTATTTCTGTCATCTTAGATCATGGGACCAACAACTTCGCTGTTTAGTCCCCCCCCCCCCCCCCCAAATAAATCAACATGTTTAGTCCCCCCCAAATAAATCAACCAACCATTTTTTTATGCGTGGTCTTTATATTTTTCTCATAATTACATTACCTTACTTCTAATGTTTTGTATTGGAGGATAAATATCTCTGATCCTTAGAGTGCTACTTGTTTGATCACTGTTGTATAGTGTTAGATTTTACAGTTGCAAGGTAGGCATGTTTTGTTACAAATATCGTTTATTAACTCAATGTGAATAATTTTTTCTGAAGTCTGGACTTATGGCCTTCTTTTTGTCATTGTGTTTGGTGATCTGCATAAGTAAACCGTGTAATTCTTTAACATGGAATAATAAGTTATTGCCAAGTTTGACCTCACTGAGTTACAGTACTTTTTTCCCCCCAACCATGATTCCTTCCACCCTTCAGATGAAATTAGTAGTCACATTCTCCTTGCTTTTTCCCACAATATTTCAATTTGTTGTTTTTCTGCATAATTGATGAATTTTGTAGTCAATCCTGTATCATCTGTATATGGTAGACAGTCTAGTTTTTACATCTTTGGATTTAGGTTCTAGACAGTGAGTTGGTGCACCTTGTCTTGTCCATTCTCTTACAATTTATTCAGGGGCACAATTGAACTGTAATGGGAATAGTCTGTTCCCCTTGTCATCCTCCTGTCTCTATTTTACATTCTTTGGTCAGTTCTCCCACAGATTTTACTTTTGATTTTGTCTCTGGTAGTGTTTCCTGTATGATATCTATTGTCTTTTGATGTAATCCAGATGTAGCTTGTATTCGAAAGAGAGAGTCTGTTGTGATATGCTATTTTGAAACTGGTAAACATAATGTCATATCCTTTGTTTGCTACGTTGCAGAAATATTTCATTGAATTCAGAAATTTTATATGTTGCTGCGTATGTTTCTGTCCCAGTTGCTAAGAGTTTATTTACTGATTGTCATTTTTTATTTGTAGTTTACTATTGCTATTTGAGTTTATATGTATTGACATTTTGTTATTTGGAGATAGTGAGTGGAGCTGTGGATGCTAGAAAATGCATAGCCAAGTGGAGAAATTGGAACATTTCCGACATAGTCTTCTGTTTGAGTTCAGTAGACGAGTGACAGTGGCAGAGACAGCCAGAAACATTTGCCCTCTGTATAGGGACAATGCCGTTGGACATAGCACATCAAGAAAATGGTTTCTGATTTTAATAAGGATCGTCTTGCATTATTGATTCTCCACAGTCAGGAAGACCTTCAGGGTTTGATTAAGATCATTTAAATGCATTAATCCACTGTCATCCACACCAGTATACTCAATAACTGACAAATGTGATGAACTGTGATCATTCTAACATTGTGAGACAGTTGCAGGCAATGGGGAAGGTTCAAAAATCGTGTGTATGGGTACCACACACTGTAAGCCAAAATTACAAAAATCAGCAGATGACCATGTGTGCAGTTGACTTGTGAACAACACTCACCATTCCTATCCTCTTATCATTACTGGTGGTGAGAAATGGTTTCTATATACTAATGTGAGCAAAAGAAAGGAATGGTTGAGCCCAAACCAAAGCAGCAACTCACTGAACAAAGCCGTGCATGCAGCCACAGAAGAGAATGTTATGCAACTGGCAGAACAGCAGAATTGTTTCCCCGAGGTGTAACCATTACTGCTGACATTTATTGTCAACAAATGAGACATCCGGCAGACGCAGTCCAAGAACAACAACTAGGAAGACTAAGTGAACTACACAGGAGTTGGTTTAGGAAGTTATTCTGCACCCTCCCTATTTACCTGAAACAGCACTCTCAGAAATTTCCTTTCTGGACAATAATGTGCCCTAAACATGGCTTGACAAGTTCTTTACCTCAAAACTATGTGATTCCTGTAGTCATGGGACTGAAAAGTTACTCCAGTATTGGCAGACTGTTGTAAATAGTGAACGTGAATATGTTATTTGTGACGGAAGTCTCTGTTATGTGTATCTGTTGTGTGTATTAAACTTGTGGAGAAACACTACAAAGCTATGCACCAACCCAATACAAACAAGAAATGTAAAACTGATAAACTCTTGCCGTTTAATTTGAGCTCTAATTGTTAATTTCTGTGTCTAACTTCGGCCATGTTGTTGGATCGCCCATTTCTTTCACATCAACCATCCATATTTCTGTAGTCCTACTGGGCAACTGTTATATATATTTCATAGCTTAAGGCCTTTACTTTCATTTTACAGTAATTTTGTTTAGTCTTATTTTATACAACAGTAGTGTTTCCTAAGAAATACTTTCAAATTTATTAGCAGTGTTCTGTACCTCAGTTGGTAAAAATGGAACCATATGGGATAACTTGGTTGTCTGTCTATCTATCCATCTTTTAAGACCCCCTTTGTCAGGAACATGTTGAGTTATCAAGCTGAAATTTATATCAATACTTAAATCTATGGTCCATTGCCAGTGTAAAAAATTTAAACTTCTAAGTCATTGCAATCAAAAGATATGAACATTTATGTCACATATTTTGATACTTGCAAACACAGTCATTAAAACACACAGATAAGCTATTGAATACATAATTACAATGGAGATTGCTGGGTGGAGCAGTAAATAAAATAAGGGAAATACAACCTCTCACCTATAGCAGATTGATGCTCATAATAACAGAAGACAGCAGTCACACTAGGTTTCAACCACTAGCTCATTCTCCAGCAGTAGTACACACACACACACACACACACACACACACAAACACACACACACACACACACACACAGAGAGACATCCAAATCCACACTTCCGTGGCCACTGCAGTGCAGTCTGTCAGATCTGTGTTTGGGTCATTCCACGTCAAAACACGCAATAATTCAAGGATTTGTAACCCTCTGTCTCAGGTTTTCACAAAACTTTGCACATTTGCTTATATTTATAAGATAGAAACTTCTTCAAGATCTTTTCGGTCTCAGACTACAACTTTATTTTATATCGAATTTTAAATGTAGTGATATTTTGGTAATTGGGCTCTGCAAGAATGTCGATGCAAAATGGTACTTGTCTACATAAATGCCCATAACTCAGGTTTTTATGAAACTTTTTTTTTTCCAGAAATTAAGTAAGGCATATAGTTATAGGTACCCAGTTATTGAAGCAGTAAAGCTACAAAGAAAACTTTTTAAAAATATTAGTTATGTCAATCTTCGATTTTCAGAAAAATTGCGATGATGTATAAAAATGCTTATATTACATTTCTCCAACCTGCTGGGAACCTAATTTTGATCTTAAATAATCTCCTAGATTGTAAGCTTTCTAATAAAATAAAAAAATTTAATAGGTCTTCCGCTAATTGACACACTTCTGAAATCAAAATACTTTTTAAGTAAGTTCATCCACTAAGTGCTTCACATGCAAGTGTACCAAATCAGCAAATTTTAAGTATAACTCATTCCGGGCAGGAAAGTTAACTTTAAGTGTCAAAATTTATTTCCTTTCATTTGATTAATTCAGTAATTTTTTAAAGACTGTAATGTATATGTTATATGTGTTCAACCAGTCACCTGCTCACAGTGATAAAAAAGTGTTCTTAGCAGTAGCTTATTTGAAACCTTTATAGGATGAAAACAACGCAACCATTGCTGAAATTCATTGTTGAGAGTAACTGGAATGCAACAATTAATTTATTTGGTCTCAGTTGCTCTTTGTCTTTTGTGAGACAGGTCATATCTTTTTGTCATGCGGCCCCATCATTCCTCTTGTATAAAGTATGCTGTAAGCGAATTAGTGCTCTGTTGGAAAATTACCAAAAACTCCATGTCATTTGACAACATATCCCTTAGTAAAAGCTCTACAAAAAACAGAAGAGCTGAATGAAGACCAACAAGATTTGATATTGCTGCGATCTAATATAACCTTGCCACAAGATCAAGAAAGTGCTACTATATGTGGACATCACAAATGCTATTATTTAAAAGTTTTTGAAAGTCATCATAAAACTTGGTGTGTTCCTTTCAAAAGAAACACAGATAAACAGTTAAAAAAAATTTCAGATCAGTTTGCTTGCCTTTGTCTAAAACATTAAGTGCTAAAATAATCTATGTAAAACCAGACCAAAAACTGGCACAACACGTCGTAATATTTGTGAACATAAAACTGACATCAGTGATAGAAAAGAAAGTGAAGTAGATGACCTGGAGGTGACATTTCGTGAATCAATACTAAAAAGTCAAGGTATTGAGGATGTAAATTAAACTTTACATGATTTGGAGTGCTCTCCCTTAAATCTTCACTCCATTCCAAATCACAGCAAGGCATGATATGGCAAAAATAAGCTAGAAAAAGTGAAGCATGTTTTGGAAAGAAAAGTGTGCCAAGCATTAGGTTGCAGTATTGAAGATTCTGACCGTAGAGAAGAAAATTTGATGATGAAAGTGTTAAGAAAGCCAAAGATTTTGATGCCATGATATTGTTAATGAAAGAAAAAGTGGCTAGTGTAAGAGTACCTGAAAAAAATTCAAATTTTGACCTCATCTCCACCGTCTCGGTCAAAAGAAAACATAATGTCAGAATTGAATGTTAGTGGGTATGTGCTTCGCCAAGCAGGGAAACTGAAAACAGAAATGGGTAGTTTATCAATTCCTAAACCAAAAAGGGGGAAGCTATTGCTGATGAAGTGGTCACTGATCTCTACCAAAATGATGGATATACTCAAATGTTACCAGGAGCAAAAGACAAAGTTAGCATTGAGAAGAATGATTATATGCAAAAATGATTCATCCCTAGCAACTTAAGAGAACTGTACTCTTGCTTTAAATGGGAGAGCCCAAACATTAACATTGGTCTTTCTAAATTTTGCTTGCTAAGACCGAAATGGGGTTGGGGTATTTTAGCTGGTGCTGCCGGCACTCATTCAGTGTTTGTGAGTGTGTGTGTGTGTGTGTGTGGGGGGGGGGGGGGGGGGGGGTGTTATCCACCAAAATATAAAAATGCTTTTGGATGCAGAACAAATTGAAGAAATATACAAATTACTTATGAAATTTCTTGTATGTGACTTTCAAAACCACGACTGCATGCTTAATCGCTGTGATAATTGTCCTAGTGATGACAAGCTGCCAGAATTATTAAAACAGAAATTAGCTTACAAAGATGCTGATGATGAAATTGAGTTCAACCAAGGGATAAACACAGATCATTGGGCAAAATTGCTGAAATAGTCTGCAACTGTTGATGAATACGTAGACTTGTTGGTAACAAAATTACAAACACTTAAACCACACTCATTTATATCTCAGTGTCAGTCAAAATCATTGAAAAAATTCAAAGAAAATCTAACCCTGGAAAAAGCAATTCAGTTAATGGACTTTTCTGAAAACTAGAGTTTTGTAATTCAAAAGGAAATTCAGAGTTACCATTGGACAAGAAGCAGCTGTACAATCCATCCCAAGCGTGTTTATGTGGTAAATGAAGAAAGAAAGTTGGTAATAGTGAACCACTACTTCATAAGTGATGATATGGAACATGATATAGTATTTGTAAATGCTGTCCAGAAAGAAATGGTTAAGTGCTTGGCAGAGCATTACCCACAAGTGAAGAAAGTGCATTATTTTACTGATGGATGTGCTGCACAGTATAAGAATAGAAAAAGTTTTAAAAATTTGTGTGAGCACGACGACAGTTTTTCTATTGATGCTGAGCATTCCGTGACATGGTAAATTTATGTACGATGGTTTGGGAGGAACTGTAAAACATATATTGAGGAGAGCTAGTCTTCAACTAGCGGGCAACACACAAATATCAAGTGCATCTGGTGTCAACGATTTCTGCAAAGCTAATATTGACCTTTTTTTTTCATTTCCTAGAGAAAGTAAATGTAGATTTTCTATGCAAGAAACTTGAGAAGAGATTTTCAGCAATATGGTACCAGGAGTTTCCACCATTACAAACCACTTTCTTGTGATTCTTTAGAGATCAGAAGAGTAACTTCTTCCGAAAAGCCTTCCTTGATCTTTTCATTCAATGAAAATGCCCCACAATGGACATGCACTCATCCTCAAAATTCTTTTGGAGCAGCTCTATATGATGGCTGGTGGTACTTTGCCTTCATCAGAAATGTCTGTGATTAAGGAGGAGACATTGAACTACTACTTGTCGACCCACCTGAACCAGCAGTGTCATTCTTTAGGACTGGGAAGGAAGACTTGATTTGTGCCTTTGGAAAACATTTTGTGTGTTGGTGTACCTAAATCAATGTCATTAGGCAGAATGTATTACTTTAATGAAAAAAATACATAGTTAACAGAAGATAATTTGTCACAGTGGATTAAAAACAGAGATGTTCTTAAGAAGTTTCATTGATAGTTTCAGGGATCTTCACTGCTCCAGCTTAAGTTGATTTTCTATATTCCCATATGTCAAGAATAGTTATTAATTTTTTCCCAATAAAGATACATCCCTTCTGTGACATCTGGGGAACTATGGCAGTAATGTGTCAAAAGCAAAATACTTTCTGTTATTATTATTATTATTATTATTATTATTATTATTTCTTTCTTTTCTCAGACGTTATGTCTGGTCATAAATGGAAAGTGACGCGGATCTTGATCAAGCGTGACTTCCTTTTAACTGTACGGTATATGTTATATTGCATTTAGGAACTTTCGGGTAATTGAACATGTATCAATAATTATGGGTTTCTGTAGTTGTATATATAAGTTTGGATATAGCTGTATTGCATTGATGTACTGGTGGATATTGTGTGGTATGACTCCTGTAGTTGATAGTATAATTGATATTATTATTATTATTATTATTATTATTATTATTATTATTATTTTTGTCTGAAATAATGCAATCCAGATGACAAACTTCAGTTGCAGCATTTACATTTGTAAAAAAATTTCATTTTTTCCACTCAAACCACATTAAGTATGTGGAGAAATTTTTCATTGACTATTGCCCTGGAGGAATGGGTGCCAGGTATGGATGATCTTTCTTAGAATCCCTCCCCCTCCCCCCCCCCCCCCACCCCCCACCCCCCCACCCCCCACCCCTGCCCCCCATCGTGGCTCAAAGACTTGTGATTTCAGATTCATTTGTGTGTTCGTTCATAGAAAACCCATTAATAATTTTATTTTATTGCAATGTGTGCTCTTAAGACCAATTATGAGTTCCCACCAGGTTGGAGAAATGTGATATAAGCATTTTTCAATTTGTGTGTACTGTTTCCGGAAATGGGAAAGCGACAATTATTAATTTTTTTAATTGTTTTTTTGTAAATTTTGCTTTAATAACTGCATACCTGTTAACTATATGCCTTACTTAACTTCTGAAAAAATTCCAAATCAAAAGCTTCGTAAACACTTGAGTTATGGGCATTTATGTAGATAAGTGTGATTTTGCATTGACATTCTTGCAGAGCCCAGTTATCAGAATATCACTACATTTAAAATTCGATATAAAATAAAGCTGTAGTCTGAGACCGAAAAGATCTTGCAGAAGTTCCTATATTACAAGTATAAGCAAATGTGCAAAGCTTTTTGAAAATCTGAGATAGAGGGGTACAGATCCTTGAATTGTTGCATTTTTTGATGTGGAATGACCCTATGTATATTACAAACTGGTGGTGCATGGAAAAGCAGCTGGTGCATCTAGTGGAAGCAATGCTTTGGAGGATGTGCGGTAACATGGATAAGCAGAGCAGGGAATTTGATGTTTTCACTTTCAATATAAGAAAAGAACTTCATGTCCAAATAATTTTATTTGTTTTTGCGTTTTGATGATCTCGAGTGTTTTTTTTCCGCTATGTGGTTATATGCTAAAATATTTATAATGATTTTCCACACACATCCTCTCATTATTCATTTAAATCTTGAGAAAAACAATTTGGTTATTGTTCTGCTTGTAAAATCTCTGTGTTATGCTGTTTCTTACTCAAAACGATGTAAACAGACTTTATGTGGCAATACAACAACTTGAACAAACACGTTTATCCTCTTATATTTATGTGACTAATGTGAAGTAAATATGATTTTAGCGTGCCCCTCAGTCACCTTAGATTTTCATTACCACACAACATTCAAACATTACACAGTGTAAAATTACAAAGGGACAAAATAGCTGGCCAGTACTTACCTCCAGAAGGCAAATTTCCAGTAGAGCTACAGCTGATAGTTACTTTAAAATACATTTAAAAAATCTAGTTCTATCTTTCAGAACTGTTAGTTGCTTCAAAATACCAGGGAGGAAAAAAGTATAGCTTTAGGGAGGTTGGGAAGGAGTGGAATGTAATTGAGTGCCAGACTGAGAGGGGATCACCTGGTGTGAAAATGAGGAGAGTCGAAGGTACACCTTGCATTCCATGCCCTGAATTTTAGAACTGTAGCCTTAATTTTCTCTTCATGATAACCCTTTCCTATGCAATGTGCATCTAAAGATTCAAACGTGGAACTATTTACTTCTGCAGGTTTCAATAAATATTCTCTAGAACAATGAAAACAATCAAATATTGACATAATTATTTAATTGGATAGATAAAAAATCTACTCACCAAGTGGCAGCGAACACACACACATAAAAGACTTGTAATTGGCAAGCTTTTGGAGCCAGTGGCTCCTTCAGGCAGAAAGGTTGAAGGGGAAGGAAGAAGGGTGAAGGAAAAGGAATGGAGAGGTCTAGAAAAAGGGGTAATTTTCAGAAAGTCATCCAGAACTGCGGGTCAGCGGAGACTTGCTGTACAGGATGAAAGGAAGCCTTTTCTTCCCAGTATGTCTCCCCTGACCCAATGTTCTATGTGACTTTCCGAAATCTACCCCTTTTCCTAGACCTCTCCAGTCCTTTTCCTTCACCCACCTTCCTTCCTCTTCAACCCTTCTGTCTGAAGAATGGAGCCAATGACTCCAAAACTTGCCTATTACAAGTGTCTTTTATGTGTGTGTTTTGCTGCTGCTTGGTGAGTAGATTTTTGATCTAGTAAATATTCTCTCAATCTCAAATGCACAAATTGTTGAATACAGTTCAAAGTCCAAAACTATCAGTGAAACAGTAATTTTTCTCTACTTGTTGTGAAAAAGGAACACCACTTGTACAAGTATTACCAAAAGTAAGGAAGTGGCAAAATTTGTCTTGAGATAGCTAGGTTTCAATTGCAGATCACCAAATATAACTTCATTGAAATACCACAAAATCATTCCTGTAAATTATGCTGCCACAAAAGTCTGTGGTCACTTATCTAATAGCATCAAAAGTCTGACAGATAGCCACATAGCATTTAAAAGGAAATTAAAAGAATTTCTTAATGGCAACTCCTTCTACTCATTAGATGAATTTTTGGATACAGTAAGTGCGTAATTTCCCAACCTCCAAAAAAAAACAACAATAATAATAATAATAATATCATGATCTATGGAACAAGTACTAATCTAATCTAATCTAATCTCTAATCTAATCATAGCCATATGTCCATATCTCATCTCAAGTCACAGTGTTTTTCAGCAAGTTTTCATGGTTTTTTACATTTTTAATTATCTCCTAACTGAATGACACACAATTGCCAGGGGGATAAATTTTGCA
Organism: Schistocerca piceifrons; assembly: GCF_021461385.2. NCBI lineage: Eukaryota > Metazoa > Arthropoda > Insecta > Orthoptera > Acrididae > Schistocerca > Schistocerca piceifrons. Next base: position 82,583,579 of record NC_060141.1, read on the forward strand.
ATTTCTGACTTGTGTGTGAAGTTTCTTCAATTAAATTGTCTGGCATGATAGTATACTGAGTCTCACTTCATCAGCAACCTCTCAAACCAGTAACTAATGATCTCTGCAAGTTGCTGCTCAAACAGTCTCTGCTGCTAAGAAGGGCTCCGTATCTTTGATCTTAGATGACTGGCAATCTCATATCATGACTATCGGTTCATCATTTCTGACACTCCCTTGTTCATGTTCATGAAGTCCTGTGTTTTGTGATTACCTATATAAGCCCACCTGGAGCACTGTTGATGGTGTACCATTGGTACCAGCTGGCCATGTGACATCCTACTACTGACATGAGGCATGGCAATGAGGTGGTGGATCTGTGCTAGTCAGTTATATAGAATTAGCACAGAAAGATGGGTTAACATGGAGACAAGGCAGGATGGCAGAAAGAGACTATCGTTTTTAGAATGCAGTTGCCCATTTTGTTGGTATATCAACACGAGCTGTCCAATGTGTCTAAAGGGATGGTGTCCCACTCACAGCATAAGAACAATGGTCATTATGAGATTCCAGCCAATAGCTACCAAAGACAAATGTCACTCCTGCCAGTAAGTTTTACACTCATCAGTAATTGTTGCTGTCAGTGAATGCAGGTCCATCTGAACCAATTTCCAAGTGAACATTGCGTAGGGAACTGCTTGCAACAGATCTTTGGAGTTGGGTACTTTACAACAGGCCATTGCTCACACCTACACATAATGTTGTACATCTTCATTGGAGCAAGCAACACAGGAACTTGGTAGTAGCTGGCTGGAAACCTGTTGTGTGATCTGACTATTTGCTGTTTAACCTCATAGCAGATGATGCAATGTTTGTCTTGCCATGAGTTGAGCAAACTCATTCAGGTTATCATGAGCATGAACCATTGTGTTTATTTCAACTTTGCTGGCGACCGAGTGTTGCCTCTTCTTCTGGGTCTTCGTAATGAGTATAGTATGGGCACTCCTGTTTTCCAAGACAGCAACACTGAGTTCAAAGGGCTGCGTGCATACATTCCTGGCACCCATTTGCTCCTTGACTGTTTCACTAAATCAGTCAGGAAGAGAGGTCCACAGTGGTGGTATCAACTTTGTGAAACCATGTATAGGGTTATGTAAGTTAAGATCCCAGGTATCACACTTTGCAGCCATTCACCATGATGACAAAAAATTTCTGAATTTTGTATGATCCTCATTAGTGTTAAAAAATACGTAGGTTAGTTGTATGGTGTAATAGATAGGCTAAGGGCATTTTATGGAGAAGATTGTGGTTTCAATCTGGTCAGGTGCATTAATTTTTTAGTTTTTGTATCTTTGCCGGAATGACTTTGATCATCATTTTTATTCAATTAATTGATTTAAAAGTATTTTTTATTTTATTTCTTTGTTACATCATTTTAATCTTAAAATCAACTTCTTCATTTGCTCTCATTTTTCTTCCTGTCATTCTTGAAATCATTCTTCATGTGTTTTTAGTTAATTTTACATACTAATTTCAATATAATTTCTTTTGTTTTTATCGTCCTATTTTTTGTCCAGGTTATTGCATTCATTATATCTGTTCCTCATTTAGCTTGAATTTTGTTTTGTTTTGTAAACCCTTCTTTTGTTTAAATCTTCATCTGCATTATTTTTGACATTGTGCAGTAGGATTTTATGCTATGTTTTAAATTACCATGCAAAAAATAAGTCCCATCTTTTAATGAAAAATACATTTTTCTCACCATTACTCAGTCAGTATAAATAGAGTATTTTGCCTTTTATTTTTTAACAGATAGATTGGAATTTTCAATTAATTGAATATTGTAGTAAATAAATGTAATTAAATTCATATTCACAAAACTTCTGAGTGCAGAAAGAATGACATAAAGAAAAAATGAAACAAATGAGGAAGTTCATAAGGCAATTAAAATGATGTGACAAAGGAATAGAAATAAAGAATTACATTTCAACCAGTTAATTGAATGACATGATTCAAACCCGCAACCTCTTGCATGTGAAGCTTATCCTTTACACCACACAACTAGTCTGTGCAATACAACTTTTTTAACACTATTAAGTGTCACGCAAAACGGAGAAATTTTTTTCGTCAATTACTCGCAAACGAAGGGCCACCAGGATGAATGGGTGCAGGGTGTGGTACCTGGGATTTTAATCTACAACACCATATATTTGGTTTCAAAAAGTTGGTCCCGCCACTGGGGACCTCTCCTTGTCAATCTTAATCTCACAGAAAATGTTCGAAACTGTATGGAATAGCAGGTGAATCATTGCAATGAACATCTCCAAAATTTGGAAGCTCCAAAGCCTATGGTCATGAAATAAAGGCTTCATTTGTGTATAGCATACCTAAATAAACTTGAGAAATTAATACAATTAGCAAAGGCAGAGGTGGTGCTGCACAGTATTACCATAGTGTATCCTAGTGGTATTAATTTTTTGTCTGCTGTGCTTATGTAACAGACTTAATTAAATGTTATGTTATCATTGTTATTTCTCTGTACTGTTCAGTTTATGGTTTAGTACAGTTGTTATTGAAGGAGGCAAGTAGCATTTCTTTCTTACAGTCACACATTTTTTGCCACCTATTCTGCATATATTTCTTTCTGTGAAATAACATTCTCTTCTGCTTTCCTTTGCAGACTGTGAACATGTGCATACTTTTTCTTTCATGCACAGTGAAGTTGGTTGGAAAAATGAATTACAACCATTTCATCCAGAGAAGAAAGCTGTTGAAACTGTTGCCAATGGCATTAATTTTGTACAAATGAATGGGATACAGTTGCACACCAAAGATGCAGGTATGATGTCATTAAATTTTAACTTTATACTTCAGTCAATTACAATGAGAAGTTGTACTGCTATAATTCTCTAACATTTATATGAGCAATTGAGAGCATCATAAAATTATTGTGAGAGTGAGACATCTGATTGTAACTTGATTTTCTCAAGCCATCCTTCTCATAAAAAGAAATGTTTAAATGAAAAAAAAATACATTGAGTGATAAATGGGTGAAAAGAAGAGAGTACAATAAAAATATAAGCATATTTGTGTATAATATATATTATAATTGTATAATCTTCTAATGTTAATAAAGATATGCTTCCTAGATTTTAAAAAACTGAATATCATTGTCCAATATAAGACGGGCATTATCTGAGTATGCATTTCATAGATTTGCTTTGACAGTTCAGTTGCAGCAACATGTAACAGGTGTTTCTCAGCAGGTAGTGGCTTGTAAACAATTTTCTGTTGTAGAAGCAAATATGCTACGATGTCAAAAATAATTGTCTTTTAGGGATGGTTATTCCTTAAATGGGGCATTTTACATGAAATAGTGTTGGATTGTGTTCGGAGAGTGGAAGGAAGCATGAGAATGTTATTTTCAGAAAGTTGAGGGTTAGTAAGATATAATATTCCTCATGTATTTCAATAACTGCATTCCTACGAACATTGTAACACCCCACTTCACTAATTTCTACACAATCACAAGTCCACTGAATGGACGTTTGCCATTATTCAGAAAGAAGTGTCATTAAAGGACATGTTAGTGTTACTAAAATAACTTTTTCCTCAGCTGATTGTCCCGAAGTTGACATCATCTCCTTTTCAGGGTTTAACTTAGCTCTCCCAGTTTGACTGTATGGCTGAATATACCATTTCTAGGTTTGTCATGCTGATGGTTTGTTAAATGTCAAATAAAACAGTTTCTTTATGGATTCTTCAGTGTTCATAAATTCATAGACAACAAGTCCATAATATACGTCTCGTGAAAGACTCTACAAGACTCTTCTTTCCTCAGTTATTCAAACGTCTTTTTAACACTCCATCATAAAACCACTCTTCGTGCCAAGTGCCAACATGAAGGAGTACAAAGATGACATTTGAGGCAAAGAGGTTTAAATGATTTCCATCATTGTCAAAGGTATTGTTTCAATTAACTGAAATGAAATGTCGTATGGCTAGGGCCTCCCGTTGGTTAGACCGGTCGCCTGGTGCAAATCTTTTGGGTTGACGCCACTTCAGCGACTTGCGTGTCAGTGGGAATGACATGATGATGATGATGATAATGATGACAACGCAACACCCAGTCCCTGAGTGGAGAAAATCTCCAACCCAGCTGGGAAACGAACCCAGGCCCCTTGACATGATAGTCCATCACGCTGACCACTCAGCCATCAATTAACTGATACATAATTTGACAAAACTTCGTAAAATAGATTTTTAGATTTTCATCTTAAAACTGCGAAAATCATCCTCATTGCATAAAATATAAATAGTTATGCATAAAATAATAAATTTTACATAACGTAGTGTTGTACTAATTTTCTACTTATAAATGAAATTATCAATATCCATTGGTATCAGTGTCTTCAGAATGTACATCAGGCTTGATTACATCACAATGCAATGTATCGCTTTGGTGCTGAAAATATGCTAGCCATGCACTGCTACAATTTGTTGTAAAGTGGCCGATCATCCACTCCCCCTTTCAAAATCTTTTTCATAGCATAGTAGGAGTTTCTCAGACCTACCTCTAGTATTTAACTTTTCTGGATGAAATCTGTGTTTTAGCAATTTCTTACAAATGTAAAGTGAGTCTAAAGTTATTGAAACATCCATTGATTTATATGGACTGTTGGGAATTCTGTCTTCTGACATTGTTGTACAAATAATGTTTGTACAGCAGATCCAGTTTCTGAGCGTTGTGTGAATTCAGAGGTGACAGGTATAGAGATAACAACAATTTAGGAAAAGAGAGACTGTGGCTTACTGTGAAGAAAACATGTTAAGTTTCACACAGGCACAATTAAGACACTTACACAAAGCTTTCGGCCATAGCCTTCATTAACAAAAGAGAAACACACATCAGTCATACACACAAGTAAGCACACTTCACGCAGACATGAGCACAAACTCATTCAGCTTAGGTCAGAATTGTGTGTATCTCTTTTGCTGATAAAGGCTGTGACCGAAAGCTTTGTGTAAGTGTCTTTTAATTGTACCTGTCTGCAACTTAATGTCTCTTCTTTATGGTAAGTAGCAATCTATCTTCTCCTACATTGTTGATATTCCTACCTGGAGTTTCCGTTTTGAGATGTAGAGGTAAGTAATTGTAAAGTTTGAAACTAATTAAAGCCTTGTAATAGTAGCAAGACAACTGAATGCAGTGATATGTCAGTTAGATTCTGTATTGGTTACACAAAGAATGTGATATCACTTCTAGCAGCATTGACTGGAGATTGCTGTTGCAATGGGACATCTCTTGTGACTGGAAAAGGTTATTTCTTAAAATAAAAAAAATAAAAAATATGCATAGAATGTAAGTACAAAACTGAATTCGACACATCGATGTAGTAGCGTGCAGTACCTCCTATTCTGAAGGCAATAGGGGAGCCATCATGATCTGTAACCATTCAACCACCATTGACAACTCATGAAAATTATTGTCCTCACTGCTTAGTGGCCTCCAATATGTATTCAGTAGGATTGGAGTTGTGTAGCCTGGAACCATGTTAGCAAACAGATGCACATGGTAAGATAGTGGTTTCCTGTATTGCTCATTAGTGAGAGAGGTATGAGGGGCATTCAACCACTCTTTTGGCTACAAAGCCCTATTTTTCAACATAATCTCCATTCAATGTGATGGACTTGGCCACCTTACCGGTGGGAGGGCGTGTGTGCCAGCATGGTAGCACTGTTCTGGTTAACATTGAAGTCAACGTGATACTTAGCCAATAACCTCCCAACATCCATGTATGGTTTCCCACATAGTGCATCCTTCATTGGGCCAAAGAGATGGAACTCAGTAGGTGCGAGATCCAGGCTGTAGGGTGGACGAGCAACAACAGTCCAATGAAGTTTTGTGAGCACCTCTCATGTGCACAGACTAGTGTGAGGCCTTGCAGAGAAGGAGAAGTTCATTTGCACTTACGTGGCAACAAACATGCTGAAGTCGTTCTCCAATTTATTCTCAGCAGCACAATACGATCAGCATGCAGGAGATCAGGCAGGCTTGCGCAACCTTGTTGCGATGATGACAAACGCCTTTCCCAATGACTTACCATGCTTTTGTTCACTGTCAGGTCTCCGTAGACGTTCTGCAAGCGCCTGTGAATATTTGCAATGCTCGGTTTTATGCCAACAGAGATAGCTGTCTGCTTGGAACGCACCTCTGTTACGTAAGCCATTTTGAAGGCCAAGTATACAGCTGGAACAGATCGCAACTTCGTGAAACTGTAGGGGCTGAAGCAGGAGTATTACACAATGCTCCACAACAAGTTTCCCATTTTTTCAGTCAAAATTGGCCAAAGAAAAAAGAGTGTTGCATTACTTATTGAACACCCCTCATATTTGCATTAAGAGACCCATTTCATCCCATCTAAACATTCTTAACATGAGAATATCTCTTCCATCATTCCACCGCCTGCCTAAAAAATGCCCTATTGCGGTGGTAACTGTGATTTTTGACATAGTCATATTCTGTCATGATGTACTAACAAGTACCATGACTTATCAGTACAGGCTACTTTTTCTATGCTTCAAGACAGTGTCTAGGGACAATGTTATTATGTCTTTTAAGCTGTGTACTTGTGGCATGATATCAGCAAAGATATCTGTAAGGTGGTGATTCTGGATGGTATAGTGGCTCACTGGTTAGTGTTCAGCATTGAGACGGTGAGTGATTTGTTGCCCCGTCTATCCATTGTCTCAGTCTTTGATAGCTGTCAGTTACTCATCTCACTGTTGTCTTTTGCTGTTATTTTGACAGTGATAGTAGTCAGCATATTGATGTATTCATCATACACCCTGGTGTGTGTGTGTGTGTGTGTGTGTGTGTGTGTGTGTGTGTTTGTACAGAAGAGACTATTTTTTGTAAAGTGGTTAACTACCCACCATAGCGGTTGTTAGCAGAAGAACATTAGTTGTAAATCTATTGCCATTTGTAATGTATGCCAGTGAGAACCCAGAAAAAGGAGGATTTTTTTCAAAACCATATCTAAAATAAATGCTAGCTGGGGTAGTTGGTACAAGGTAATGCAAGTTTAAAAGCTAATTTAAAGTTTCAAGGTGTTGAGCTAGGTGTTAGACTTTATACTGCTAATGCCAATATAAAGGGTCAGGGTGATGAGCTGAATGCGAATGTAGACAACAAGGGGCTAGACTCAAATGTGCTCTAGCAGAGACAAAGAAATATACAGTCGCTAAATTAAGTGATAACTAGAGGTCAGTAGTGTTGATTTAAGAAAGAAAATAGATAGGCAGGTACAGAAATTTGCAGAGCACATTACAAAGTCTTGCAAGGAGAAATAGAAATTAATAATAGAATATCTAAATTATGATCAGTCATTTCAAATTCAATTGGGAAGCAGTGTGACTTAATAAGAAGCAAAGTTAATGATAATGTAGAAACTGAATAAAGGTTTAAGAGAGATTAAAGATTTTACTGAACAGGAATTTACTGAGAAATCTCGGACACTAAAAACAGGTTAAATGTATTGGAGCAAAATAAAGATTGTGACGGAACTGCAATCTCATACTACTCTTGCAACATCGGAGTAGTGTTATAATTACCTAATTGAGTGAAAGATTCAGGAAAAAGTTGTTATCTATTGGTACATGTTATTCAACAGCCAACACTGATACAACAGAAGCAAAGCTCCAGAAGTTCTGGGATGAATTAGCTAAAACTTTGGATGAGATTTGTAGAAAACTTATTGATAATTGTGGTCCATGGCTCGTGGTCTTGCGGTAGCGTTCTTGCATCCCGCGCATGGGGTCCTGGGTTCAATTCCCAGCGAGGTCGGGGATTTTCTCTACCTCGAGATGACTGGGTGTTGTGTGTCTTTCATCATCATTTCACTCGCAAGTCGCCGTAGTGGTGTTAAAGAACTTGTGGAGCGGTGACCGAACCGCCCCGCGAGGGGTCTCCCAGCCACCAATGCCATACGCTCATTATTGATAATTGTGGGTTTCCTGTAGGATTAATAGAGAAATTACATCTAGATAGTGGGACAAACTTTTCAAAATAGTTTCCTAAATTTAAAATTGAAGGCAGTGCTCATCAAACTTACTTTTTAAAGGTATTTTCTAAATCCTTACCTAAGGGTTGGGAGGACTCCAAGAAAATTGATTTTGTCCTTGCTGACTTAGAAGAAGATGCTGTCAAATGAGGAACTGCTCATTCAGAAGAATATCCTTCTCTGAATGACTTTTAAGACACTTTTAGAAAAAAACACTGGTTTTCAAGTAGTCAAGAGAAGATAGTCCTGAGTTATTGGATCCGAGAAATCATAATAATAGGCAGACAAACTATGAGAGGTACCTGACAAAATCTAAATACTTAGACAATCGTAAAGAGAAGTATCATTTGTTATAAGTGTTGGTCCCTTGATTATCCCATTGAGAAAAGGAATATGGTATCAAGATTGGTCTAGTGTAAATGAACTATTAACATTTATAGGAGGATTAGATAAGAGCACATGCTGAAAAGTAATGCCTCCAAATTTTTTATTTGAAAACTCTTGATGCTTTTTAGATAAAACAAATATTATTAAAGTTCTATATTTTTATTCTGCATGTTTACACTTTTTTTGAACGGAATGGACAGTGTCTTGAAGGGAGGCTATAAGATGAACATCAACAAAAGCAAAATGAGGATAATGGAATATAGTCGAATTAAATCGGGTGCTGCTGAGGGAATTAGATTAGGAAATGAGACACCTAAAGTGGTAAAGGAGTTTTGCTATTTGGGGAGCAAAATAACTGATGATGGTCAAAGTAGAGAGGATATAAAATGTAGACTGGCAATGGCAAGGAAAGCATTTCTGAAGAAGAGAAATTTGTTAACATCGAGTATTGATTTAAGTGTCAGGAAGTCGTTTCTGAAAGTATTTGTATAGAGTGTAGCCATGTATGGAAGTGAAACATGGACAATAAATAGTTTAGACAAGAAGAGAATAGAAGCTTTCGAAATGTGGTGCTACAGAAGAATGCTGAAGATTAGATGGGTAGATCACATAACTAGTGAGGAGGTCTTGAATAGAATTGGGGAGAAGAGGAGTTTGTGGCACAACTTGACTAGAAGGAGAGATCAGTTGGTAGGACATGTTCTGAGGCATCAAGGGATCACCAATTTGGTACTGGAGGGCAGCGTGGAGGGTAAAAACCGTAGAGGGAGACCAAGAGATGAATACACTAATCAGATTCAGAAGGTAGTGGGAGATGAAGAGGCTTGCACAGGATAGAGTAGCATGGAGAGCTGCATCAAACCAGTCTCAGGACTGAAGACCACAACAACATCACCATGTTTACACTTTGCATCCATTTGCCACTAGAGGACTCTTGAGTTCTAGCATGTTACAAGGCAATGTGTAATACAACTATTTTCATGCATGAGAAACAGCATACTGTAGTCGAGTTTTGAATTTGAAGAGTTCATCCAAGCATGGAGCACCCTCTCCTTCAGCATGACCTTGCCAGGCCACACATGAGCAGTGAGACATCTGCAACAATCCAACACCTTTGATTCCTGTCATTGATCATCCTCCATACGTCTATGTCTATGTCTACATCTACATAGACACTCTGCAAGCCACTGTACGGTGCATACCACTACTAGTCATTTCCTTTCCTGTTCCAATCGCAAATAGGGCCACGGAAAAAGGACTGTCTGTATGCCCCCGTATGAGTTCTAATTTCTCATATCTGATCTTCGTGGTCCTTATGCACAATATATTTTGCTGGTAGTAGAATCGTTCAGCAGCCAGCTTCGAATGCTGGTTCTCTCAATTTTCTCAATAGTGTTTTTCGTAAAGAACATCACCTTCCCTCCAGGGATTCCCATTTGAGTTCCCAAAACATCTCTATAACCCTTATGTGTTATTTGAACCTACCGGTATCAAATGTAGCAGCCCTCCTCTAAATTGTTTAAATGTCATCCTTCAATCCGACTTGGTATGGATCCCAAACACTTGAGCAGTACTCAAGAACAGGTCACACCAGTGTCCTATATGCAGTCTCCTTTACAGGTGAACTACTCTTTCTAAAATTCTCCATATAAACCAAAGTCAACCATTCACCTTCTCTACCACAGTTCTCATGTTCATTCCATCTCATGTCACTTTGCAACGTTATGCCCAGATATTTAAACAGTGTGACTGTGTCAGACAGGATACTAGTAATACTGTATTCGAATATTACGGGTTTGATCTTCCTAGTCCTCCACATCAGTTTACATTTTTACTCATTTAGGACTAGCTGCCACTCATCATACCAACTGGAAATTTTGTCTAAGTCATCTTGTGTCTTCTTACAGCCACTCAACTTTGACACCTTACCATACACAACGGTATCATCACCAAACAACCGCAGATTGCAGCCCACCCGGTCCACCAAATCGTTTGTGTATATAGAGAACAACAGCGCTCCTATCACACTTCCCTGTGGCACTCCTGAAGATACCCTTGTCTCTGATGAACACTCACCATCGAGGACAACATACTTGGTTCTATTATTTAATTAGTCTTTGAGCCACTCGCATATCTGTGAACTTATTTCATATGCTTGTACCTTCGTCAACAGGCTACAATGGGGCACCATGCCAAATACTTTGCAGAAATCTAGAAATATGGAATCTGCCTGTTGGCCTTCGTTCATAGTTCTCAGTATATCGTGAGAATAGGGAAAGCTGAGTTTCTCGTGAGCGATGTTTTCTAAAACCATGCTGATTTGTGGACATAAGTTCCTCAGTCTCAAATAAGTTCATTATATTCGAACTCAGCATGTGTTCAAGAATTCTGCAGCAAACAGAAGTTAAGGATATTGGTCTGTAATTTTGCATGTCCGTTCTTTTACCTATCGTATATACTGGAGTCCTCTGCTCTTTTTTTGCAGTCTCTTGGGACTTTGTGCCATGCGAGAGTCTAATGACGGTTTTTTTGTATGATTCTCCTGTGTGAACAATTTTTTGAACATGAAATTTAAAAGTTTGGCTTTCGTTTTGCTATCTTCAACTTCCACACCAGACTGATCAACGAGGGACTGAATAGAAGCCGTAGCCCCACTTAGCAATTTTATGTAAGACCAGGATTTTCTCGGGTTCTCTGTCGGATCTTTTGCTAAGGTATGACTGTGGTAGTTGTTCAATGCTTCGACATAGATATTCTTACGTATGGGTCAATCCAAATGAAGTGGTCCAATAAAAATTAAGTTGGTTGCTTGACCATTTTTAAGTATTTTAATTTTTTTATTTGTGATTACCCTGTAGTTGAGAAGTTCAAACCAGTTTTTAAAAAAAATTTACCTTTCACCTTTACTGAATGGTGGCCATTCTCGTTTGTAAGCACGTGACGATGTTTCAGTTTAGAGACGTTAGCAACAGTTTGAATATCTCTGCACTGGGTTAAGTTACAACATTGCAATTGACATGATTGTTTTTAGAAAAGTGTCCTCTACAACATTGTCTATTACACAAAATACCCTAAATTCAAAAATAACCAGTCAAAATTACCTCCAAAGTTTGGTATCAAAATTTTCAAAAATCCAGTTTTTAGGCCCAAAAATAACAAACAAGGGTGATTTATGAGAGTCTATTTTTTTCCTATAGTGAGATACCATACACTGCTAGCCTCATATAGAGCAAGAACACTTACAAATGTTTCCTTAATTTTTTATGAATGTTTGAAATTTGAAAATTTTCATTTTTTGTAAAGTTTGGGGTTAGTTATCTCAGGTGGGACAGAACCGAGAGTGGAATAGCTTCTAATTCCTCAGCATCTTCCGAATTTCATTATTAAAATGTGATGGATCTTTTCCATCCTTTATCCACTTACTAGGCACATAACTCTCCAGACTAGGATTTACAATCTGTGTAAACTTTGCCCGTAATTCCTCTACATCCATCTTACTGGAACTAAGTGATACCAGTTCATGGTCTAAGTGCGATGCTAATAACTGCTTATCTGCTCTGTCTAGCAGAAACATTCTGCTAGCATTCTTGACTGATTTATTTACTTTAATAACCATAGTTGCTACAATGATATCATGAATGCTACTCACCATTTCTGTACTGACAAAGTCAATAAGGTCTGGCCTGTTTGTAGCTACAAGGTCTAAGATATTTCCATTGCATGCAGGCTGCCGAGGAACTAGACACTCAAAACAGTTTAGAGAAAACATTTTCAAAAATATTTCACGTGACTGTCTGTCTGTATCCCCCACAATAAATCCATAGATATCCCAGTCTATACTCGGTAGTTTGAAATCACCAACTAGTATTGCAAGATCTGGGTATGTATGTGCTTTTGACCGTAGACTTCCTTTGAATTACATTAGGACTGTCACAGCAGAATAGGGTGGTCGGTAGAAACATCACATAATTAACTTGCCATATAGTGGAGATGCTGAGTCGCGATAGGCACAGCAAAAAGATTCACACAATTATAGCTTTCAGCCATTAAGGCCTTCGTCAGCAATAGGCAATACGGAGGGCAGGAGAGAAGGTGAGGAGGGCAGTGGGGATAAGTAGCGGAAAAGAGAGGAATTAAAAAACTGGGTGTGGTGGTGAAATAATGGCTGTGTAGTCTGGAATGGGAACAGGGAGGGGACTGGATGGGTGAGGACAGTGACTAATGAAGGTTGAGGCCATGAGGGTTACGGGAACGTGGGATTTATTGCATTGCAGGGAATGTTCCCACCTGTGCAATTCAGAAAAGCTGGTGTGGGGGGGAAGGATCCATACGGCACAGGCTGTGGAGCAGTCATTGAGATGAGGGATATCATGTTTGGCAGCATTTTCAGCAACAGGGTGGACCACTTGTTTTTTGGCCACTGTTTGTCGGTGGCCATCCATGTGGACAGACAGCTTGTTGGTTGTTATGCCTACAGAGAATGCAGCACAGTGGTTGCAGCTTAGCATGTAAATCACATGACTGGTTTCATAGGTAGCCCTGCCTTTGATGGAATAGGTGATGTTAGTGACCGGGCTGGAGTAGGTTGTGGTAGGAGGATGTGTGGGACAGGTCTTGCATCTAGGTCTATTACAGGGGTATAAGCCATGAGGTAAGGGATTGGCAGCAGGGGTTGTGTAAGGATGGATGATGTAATGGATCTGGGAGATGTGTTATTTTCTACCGGATTTGTCGATACCAAATTGTAAATGTTTTCTTATATTTTTTTGTCAGAATTTTTTATTATAATTTGCCTTATTAAATGCTAGTTTGCTTATATTATTGAGAGTGAAAGCATATTGATTACTATTAGTAAATGTGTCGAAGAATAACAAAGAGACTGATTACAAGTGGAAGCTTGTGTGTTGTGTAAAATGTCTTTGACACTGGAGTCGTCTTTGACTGTACTCAATCGGCAGTTAACTCTTGGTGTGTGTTGATGGTAGAAGAACGTGCAGGTCGCCGTCATAAATAATTTTGAATTATGTTACTATTTTTTTATATAAACTTTAAGAAGAAACTACATTCGAAGAAATGGTATTTGAAGCACCAAAAATGAGGCAAACACATTGAACCAGGTCATTTCTGCAGCCGACAAAACTGCAGTGTGGAATCATACTTCCACTAGACAACTGAAGCCAAGACAAATATCGCCTTGTAAACATTTAACGGAAAAGGTACTGTCACGAAATATGCCAAATTTAAGTAAATAAAAATAGTGAGCATATTTCAACTTTGTGTCTTAGCCGGGATACCATATTTCAATGAGTATATTGTGTAGGTTCGGTGGACAGCGGAATACCACTGTAGGACGGGTGGGAAGGATAGTGGGCAGGACATTTCTCATTTCAGGGCACAACGAGAGGTAATAAAACCCTGGTGGAGAATGTAATTCAGTTGCTCCAGTCCCATATGGTACTGAGTTACGAGGGGAATGCTCGTCTTTTGCAGGACTTTGGGAGGTGGTTGGAGACTGGAAAGATAAGGCACAGGAGATCTGTTTTTGTACAAGGTTGGGAGGATAATTATGGTCAGTGAAGGCTCCAGGGAGACCCTCGGTATGCTTTGAGAGGGACTGCTCGTCACTGCAGATGTGACGACCACGGGTGGCTAGGCTGTATGGAAGGGACTTCTTGGTATGGAATGTGTGGCAGCTGTCGAAATGGAGGTATTGCTGGTGGTTAGTGGGTTTGATATGGATGGAGGTACTGGTGTAGCCGTCTCTGAGGTGAAGGTCAACATCTAGGAAGGTGGCTTGTTGGGTTGAGTAGGACCAGGTGAAGCAAATTGCGGAGAAGTTGAGGTTCTGGAGGAATGTGAGTAAGGTGTCCTCACCTTCAATCTAGATAGCAAAGATGTCACAATGAATCTGAACCAAGTGATAGGTTTACATTTCTGGGTTCTCAGGAAGGATTCCTCTAGATGGTCCATGAATAGGTTGGCATAGAATGGTGCCACCTGGAGGGGGGGGAGGGGGTTAGCCCGTATTTGTTTGTAGGTAATGCCTTCAAAGGAGAAGTAATTGTGGGTGAGGATATAGTTGGTCTTGGAGACTAGGAAGGAGGTTATTGGTTTGGAATCCATACGGTGTGTGGAAAGGTAGTGTTCGATAGCAGTAAGGCCATGGGCATTAGGAATGTTAGTGTAGAGGGAGGTGGCATCAGTAGTGACGAGCAGGGCACCGTGTGGTAAAGGGTCAGGAACTTCTAACAATACCACCACTTGCAAAGTAGGTTAGAAATCAGATTAATAATGTTGTTCACGCTGCATATGTTCGCTTTTATCAGGCAACAACAAAGTTATTGACTGTGAATGGTATCATCAGAATGGAAATAATGAAGTCACTGTAAAAAAGTCATTAATTTTGGCACTTATCTTGAATCGATTCCCACGTAGATTTCATCGAAGTTGTTGTGGCTCATCTTGTTGATTCTAGGGTGATTCCACTTTGACTGCTAGAAGGTCCAGATCTGTATTTTAGCAATATTTGAAGACCTAACAAATGCGTTTTTTCAGGAAATTCTTAATGATCATACAATCCCAGATCAGAACAATGGTATGGTAGAAATAATTTTTGACTTGGTGTTCATGAACACCAACTCAAAAATTATTTCTACCATACCATTGTTCTGATCCACATTTTTATTAAACTTCTTGTAAATTCACATATACTACTTCTTAATTGTCACATCATCAAGAAAACAGTTTTCTATCAATCTTCATATATTTAATTTCCACTTTAACTGAACACAAGACCTGACTGTTCTTTTACAAAGCGAAATAACAGCTCAACTCCTGCAAAGTGAGACAAAGACTTCTCTGTGCACATTCGCCCCAAAATGGTTACAAGTAAGTCAAAGATTATGACAGTCTCACGGAAATGAATACACACAAGAACCATATCACTGTAATATATCGATACATCGGAGTACATATACATTAATAAAACCAAATGTGTATATTGTCACAAAAAATGTCCGTTACTTCGCAGAAAAGTAGTACGATATTACTGGTATCGAGAACTTGGGTTGGAGTGCCGTAATGGTCACGTAAATAAAGAACCATTACAAACTGTGAAGAGTCGGTGGAGGAAATGGTTTTATATAGGAGGATAGGTTCCCGGTAATAGGTTGAAGGTGTTGGTCGATGAGAGCAGAACTTCTCTCGGTGGGGGCTCAGTAACCAGCCAGTGGGTGGTTGGGTTTATGGACTTTGGGAAGCATGTAGAAGGTGGGAGTGCGGGGAGTGGTAGGGGTAAGTAGAGAGATGGACTCTGGGGAGAGGTTCTGGGATGGGCCTAAGGATTTGAGTAGTGACTGGAGATCCTGCTGGATTACTGGAATGGGGTCACTGTGGCAAGGTTTGTAGGTGGAAGTATCTGACAGCTGACGGATTACTTCCACCATGTAATCCTTGCGGTTCAAAACAACGGTGGTGAAGCCTTTGTCTGCAGGTAGGATTATAAGGTTGGTATCAGTTTTTAGATGGTGGACTGCGGTTCTTTCTGCAGATATAAGGTTAACTTGCATGTTGAGGGATTTGGGGAATGATGAAGAGGCAAGGTTCGAGGTTAAGAAATTCTGGAAAGTTAACAAGGGATGGTTTGGAGGCAGTGGGGGAGGATCACGGTTGGATATAGGAGTGAACTGAGTTAGGTAAGGTTCAATATTGGTCTTTGATTGAGTCTGATTGGTCGGGTTGGTGGCGAAAAAGGGGCCGTAGGGATCAGGAGAAGGAGAGAAGGTCTTTAACTAATCCTAAATGATCGAATTTGGGAGTGGGGGAAAAGGTGACACCTTTGGAAAGGACTGATATTTTTGTGGGACTAATGCTTCTGGAGGAAAGGTTCATGACTGTGTTGCAGGTCTGTTTAGGTTCTGGGTTCTGTGTGTTCGTGGGAGTGAGTTTTGGAGGCTGTAGGAGGTCTGCGAGACAGGGTTTGTCAGCTATGAGGGGACGTAGGGGAGGCTTGGAGGTTGTTGTAGAGGTGGTGGACAATGGTACTCCGAGGCGGGAATAGGAAGTGAGCAGGATGGAAAGCTTTTTGAGTTGGCGTTGTGCATGTTGCTCAAGTTCCTGCAGGACAAAAGTTTCAATGTGTGTTATGGGTTCCAGGAATTTGGGATTACATAGCAGGAGAATTTTGCAGAAGGAGAGAAGGTATTGCAAGGAGAATTGGGCTTGCAGGACTATGTTGGTAAGGGCTAAGGATTGGTGGAATGTGAACAGGTGGAGATCATTGTGGAAGGAGGGGTGGCAACAAGAGATGGGTAATTTGATGGTAAGGCCATTAGGGGGGATTTCACGAGCCAAGCAACAATGCAGGAACAGTATGTGGGACTGGGATCTGGCTAGTGATAAGGAAACTTTTCTGTATTGATACGGATGGAAGGAGCAAAGTCCATGGTGGTGCAAAAAATTACGTAATAAAATAGAATTACGTCTGAAAAATTACACAAACATACACCCAAATAATGCACAAGGGGAAAAAATGAGATGAAATCTGAGGAAGACGACGATAGCGGAAGGCGAAAACTCAGTAAAATTGGTGAGAAGTCACAAGGATCAAGGTAGAGAATAACTAATAATTAATAAATATATGTATATTACTGTGGGTAGCAGGTTTGAGGGCAGATAAGCGTGAAGAAGGGGGATGGCAAATGTGATTGGATGAGGTGGATTTAGTGGGTGCGAACAGGGACAGAACTGAGAATGTGTGGGGGAAGGGGAGGGGTTTGTAGGTAGAGATACAAGATTGTGTGGCACCGGAAAATTGCAGGAGATAACACGCAAAAATATGGGAACTGACGCAGGGAGAGTGAACAGTTTGTAAGTATAGGATTAATTATATCAGCGGGAGTAACATGGGACATAAGATGCTACACCAACAATCAGCATGGTCTTGAGGCAGTCATGCAGCCGGGACGGTTGATACAGTGTGGCTCGTAAGTAGAGCATGCAGTATGTTTTTTAAGGCAACAAGAGAAACACAGGAAAGAAAAGAAAGAGGGATGGTCATTGAGTATAGCAATGCAGTGGACAGCAGAATAATACTGTAGGATGGGTGGGAAGGATAGTGGGCAGGACTTTCTCATTTCAGGGCACAAGGAGAGGTAATCAAAACCCTGGTGGAGAATGTAATTCAGTTGCTCCAGTCCCATATGGTACTGCGTTATGAGGGGAATGCTCCTCTGTGGCCGGACTATGGGACTTTGGGAGGTGGTGGGAGACTGGAAAGATAAGGCACGGGAGATTTGTTTTTGTACAAGGTTGGGAGGATAAGTACGGTCAGTGAAGGCTGCAGTGAGACCCTTGTTATATTTTGAGAGGGACCACTGGTCACTGCAGATTTGATGACTACGGGTGGCTAGGCTGTGTGGAAGGGACTTCTTGGTATGGAATAGGTGGCAGCTGTCGAAGTGGAGGTATTGCTGGTGGTTAGTAGGTTTGATATGGATGGAGGTGCTGATATAACCATCTCTGAGGTGAATGTCGACATCTAGGAAGGTGGATTGTTGGGTTGAGTAGGACTGGGTGAAGCTCTCCGACCTCCACTCCGACGGCTGCCACACATTCCATACCAAGAAGTCCCTTCCGTACAGCCTAGCCACCCGTGGTCATCGCATCTGCAATGATGAGCAGTCCCTCTCAAAATATACCGAGGGTCTCACTGACGCTTTCACTGGCCATAATTATCCCCTCAACCTTGTACAAAAACAAGTCACTCGTGCCTTATCTTTCCAGTCTCCCACAACCTCCCAAAGTCCAGCCACAGAGGAGCATTCCCCTTGTTACTCAGTACCATCTGGAACTGAGCAACTGAATTACATTCTCCACCAGGCTTTCGATTACCTCTCCTTGTGCCCTGAAATGAGAAATGTCCTGCCCAATATCCTTCCCATCCGTCCTACAGTATTATTCTGCCGTCCACTGAACCTACACAATATACTCGTCCATCTTTACACAACCCCTGATCTCAATCCCTTACGTCATGGCTCATGCCACTGTAATAGACCTAATTGCAAGACCTGTCCTATACATCCTCCTACCACCACCTGCTCCATTACAGTCACTAACATCACCTATCCCATCAAAGGCAGGGCTACCTGTGAAACCAGTCATGTGATTTATAAGCTAAGCTGCAACCAGTGTGCTGCATTCTATGTAGGCATGACAACCAACAAGCTGTCTGTCCGCATGAATGGCCACTGACAAACTGTGGCCAAAAAACAAGTGAACCACCCTGTTGCTGAACACGCTGCCAAACATGATATCCCTCATCTCAGTGACTGCTTCACAGCCTGTGCCATATGGATCCTTCCCCCAAACACCACCACCTTTTCTGAATTGTGCAGATGGGAACTGATATTAACTCGATTTTTGTTTGGATGAGTATGAAATATAACATCTTATGATCAAAATGAAGCCAATAAAGTCTGTAGGAAAGTTTGAAACTGTTGAACTCAAAAATACAGACTTTAATTCATAGGTATTTCATTATGACTGTTAGACCATTACAGAATATGGGGAGTAGCTCACAGTTGGTTCACCTCTTACTTTAGCAGCAGACAGCAAAAGGTCATTATTCACAATGTTGAGAATGGTTGTGAGTGGGGTCTGAGTGGGGTATGGCCAAGTGGGGGCTGCCCCAGGGGTCAGCGTTGAGGCCACTCCTTTTCCTTATTTATATAAATGATATGCCCTCTTGATAGTAAAGGATGTTGTGCGCAACATTGGCTCGGTTTCAAATAGTGCAGTTCATGATCTAAGGTCATGGCTTGTAGAAAATAAACTAATGCCAAACCACAGTAAGATTCAGTTTTTAGAGTTTCTAACACACAATTCAACAATACCTGGCGTTTTAATTTCGCAGAATGGGCATATGATTAGTGAAACTGAACAGTAAAATTTCTAGGTGGTAAACTGTCGTGGAAAGCCCACGTTCAGGATCTTGTTCAAAGACTTAATGCTGCCATTTTTACTATTCGACTGGTATCTGAAGTGAGTGATCGTTCAACATGAAAATTAGTCTACTTTGCTTATTTTCATTCGCTTATGTTGTATGGTATTATATTTTGGGGTAACTCTTCCCATTCTAAAAGGATAGTTTTGGCTCAGAAATGGGTGGTTCAGGCAGTAAGTGGTGTAAGTTCACAAACCTCTCGTCGACCCCTGTTCACGAGTCTGGGTATTTTGACATTTCCTCTCAGTGTATATATTTTCCTTATTGTCATTTCTCGTTAACAATTTTAGCTTATTCCCAAGAATAAGCAGCTTTCACTCAGTTAATATTTGGCAGAAATCACACCTGCATTTGGATCGGACTTCCTTAACTCTTGTGCAGAAAGGTGTGCAGTATACTGCTGCATCCATTTTCAATAAGCCACCACTTGACTTCAGGAATCTTAGCAGTAATCCACATGCTTTAAAATTGAAACTGAAGAGTTTCCTCGTGGGTCACTACTCCTATTTTGTCAAGGAGTTCCTTGAAATATTAAGCTGATTCTTGTTGTATTGTTGATTGCGTTTACTTAAACTTAGGATTGATCTTTTTGGGTTCATAAACATTTTATTTTTATCTGTTATTACTTTCATGTTGTAATTACATGTACTGACACGTTCCATGATGTTGAAGATTTGCTCCTCAAGTTGGTCCTACGGAACTTGACATGTAAATAAAATTTTTAAAAAAAATACTTATAGCAACATAGTTCATCTAAGGGACAGGATATGTAGTGTAACGAACCAGTTCTGCAAAGTGAGGCATTTTCCAATGTATACGGAGCCAATGAATAATAATTACGATATTTGAAACCATTAATTAGTTACATGATTTGAAATCAAAACTGTCAGAAGGTTTTGTCATTATTTTTTAACTGATAAGAGTGGACAATGTGCATCTTCAAAGTGGGCAGCAAATTGCAGTATTACCGTAGGTTAAGGTACCTACTAGGCGTCGAGTTTATTTCACATTTAGACATCCTAGCTTAGAGAAATGGGGTACACCACTGAGTAAAGAATATATTTAGCAAAACAAAGGTGGGCAAGAACATATCATATCATATCACCAAAGATATTCTCAGCTGTGCTTGTGGAAGTTTTCTTCAGATCCTTAAATTATGAGGAACGCACTTCTCTGGAACATATCCATATCACCTTTGTTTGCTGAATATATTATACTATGTGCATTTAGTTCAGAAAAATGAGTAATCAGAACAATGTAAAGGAACAAATTTGAATGTATGGCAGAAAATCAATTGCAGTATTGAGATTAGAATAGAACAAATTAATGGCAAAGTCATAGAGTCAGTTAACGAGTATTTGTGTTTCTGGCTTTTGAACACAGTGACCTGAGGACAACAAAAGAAACTAACAGAAGAGTAAAAATGACCTGTAGCACTTTTGATAAACTAAATAGGTAAACTGAAGGGGATCACTACTGTCAGCTGCAGCGGGACATTATGCGGAATCAGCAGTGATGAGTGAAAGTGTGTACCAGACTGGGATTTGAACCTGCGATCTCGTGCTTACTAGGTAGGTGCTACATGTCCGAAAGAACAGATACCACACATTCATATAATTGATATGACTAAGCTGGGCAGTGGAACCAACTTCTTCAATGCAGATGCACAAATATGTCCAACCGCCTTCGGAAATTTCAGAGTAGTGAACAAAAGTAAAATCAATAGGGACTGCGGACAGGTGGCACTTGGTGGGAGTGTGGATCAGCCGTGAGGCGTACAGAGATAGTCTGAGAAGTTGCAATAACGCTGTGTCCCATATGGCATAGTGGTTAATGTATCTGCCTAGTAAACAGGAGATCCTGGGTTCGAATCCCGGTCCATTACCCATTTTCACTCATCACCACTGATTCCAAATAATGTCCCACTACAGCTGGCAGCAGTGATCGCCTTCAGTTTACATATAATGTTTCACAGCTGTGGATTGCACGCAGTGTCTGTCCTTTTGGACATGTCCAAAAGAACAGATACCATGCATTCATATAAATTAAATAGGATTTTCAAAACTAAGCTTCCAATATATCTAAAAATAAAAGCTTGCAATAATTGTGTTACAAGTTTTGTACTTATGGCAATAGGTCATGGATTTTTAATGCAAAAATCATTCACGAACTGTTGGTATTTAACAAGCAAAAGAGATACATTGTTTATGGAAATTACTTTGAGAGAGGTAAACAAATATATCTGCATCTGTACTTTGCGAACCATGGCAGAGGATACGTCACATTATAACAGTTATTAGGGTTTCTTCCCATTTCGTTCACGTATGGAGCACGGGGAAGAGTGATTGCTTAAATTCCTTTGTGCATGCTGTAATTAATGTAATCTTGTTCTCATGATTGCTATGTGAGTGATATGTAGGAGATAGTTGTATGTTCCTAGAGAAGTCCATTCTTGAACTTAGTAAGTAGGCTTTCTCGATACAGTGTACGTCTATCTTCAAGAGTCTGTCATTTCAGGTTCTTTAGCATCTTTTCTGTTGGCACGGTCCCACAGGTCAAATCTGTGACCATTCATCCTGTGTGTACCTTCAATATACCCTGTTAGTCCTATTTGCTACAGGTCCCATGCATTTAAGCAATATTCTAGAATAGTTTGCATGCATATTTTGTAAGAATCTCCTTTGTAGACAGCATTTCCCCAGTTTTCTACCAACAAACCGAAGTCTATCACCTGCTTTACCCATGACTGAGCCTGTGTGATCATTCAATATCATATCCCTACAAAATTTTACACCTAAGTGTTTGTGTGAGTTGGCCAACTGTGACTCACTTATATTATAATCATAAGATGCTACATTTTTTCCCATTTTGTGAAGTGCACAATTTTACGTTTCTGAATATTTAAAGCAAGTTGCCAATCTTTGCACCACATTAAAATCTTGTCAAGATCTGACTTAATATTTGTGCAGCCTCTTTTAGACAGTGTTTCATTATAGATAACTGTGTTGTTTGCAAAAAGACTGTGGTTGCTGTTAATGTTGTCTGCAAGGTGATTAACATACAACATGAACAGCAAGGGTCCCTGCATACTTTCCTGGGGCACACCCGAACATACTTCTACATCTGTCGATGACTCTTTATCCGAGATAGAACCCTGGGTTCTCCTCGCCATAAAATCCTCAACCCTGTTGCAAATTTTGCTTGATACGCTATATGTTCAATCATATAGGTTGGGGAAGAAACTGGAGAGGAAAACATTATTATGTAATGAAAATAAAATGGAGGTGGCCAGTACACATAGCCAGTCAGATGGGTGGTTGATGGATTGATGAAGTATTTTGCATTATTTCAGAAGATGGGAAACTGAAATTATTTAACAAAGGGTGATTATAGATAATTAGTAAATATACTGGAGAAACATAGATGTTCATAACTGCAGGCCTTAATGCATGCTGAGGTCTTGAAAAGCTTTATCCACCAGGATGTGGCAGATAGGTGTTGACAGTGATGTTGAAGTAACTAGATTGAGGAGATTAGAGGTAGATTAGAAACTTTAGATAGGGGCATGGATAGTTAAAAAAGTTAGATGTAGTGGGAATTCGTGAAGTTCGGCAGGAGTAACAGGACTTATGGTCAGGTGATTATAGGGCTATAAAAACAAAATCAGATAGGAGTAATGCAGGAGTGGGTTTAATAATGTATAAGAAAATAAAGATGCAGGTAGCTATTATGAACAGCATAGTGAACACATTATCATTGCGAAGATAGTCACAAAGCCCACACATACCACAACAGTACAAATTGATTTGCTAATTAGCTCTACAGACAATGAAGAAATGTATGAGGAGATAAAAGAAATTAAACAATGGAAAATCCAGGATGGAATGTAACAATATTATTAGAAGGAAAGTTGCCACTCACCATAAAGCGGAGTGCTGAGTCACAGATAGGCACAACAAAAAGACTCACAATTAAAGCTTTCATCCACTGGCCTTCGTCAACAATACACACACATACACACACGCTACCCCCCCCCCCTCCCTCCCTCCCTCCCACCCCACATCTCTCCTGCCCTCTGTCTAACCTGCAGCACTTCACTGTCCGCCACCCCCCACCATACTATACCTCCCCTTCCCCACCCCAGCCTCCTCCATACGCCCACCCAGACACCTCTCCCATCATGCTCTGGTGCTGCTGCTCGCAGTGTGCTTTCATTTGCCTGAGACTGCAGTTGCATTAGGCAATGGTTGACTAGACTAGGGGAAAGGAATACAGTAGAAGACAAATGGGTAGCTTGAAGAGATGAAATAGTGAAAGCAGCAGAGGCTCAAATGGGTAAATAGACCAAGCCTAATAGAAATCCGTGGATAACACAAGAGATACTGAACTTGATTGCTGAAAGGAGAAAATATAAAATTGAAGCAGATGAAATGGGATACAAACATTTAAACATGAGATTGGCAGAAAGTGTAAAATGTCTAAGCAGGAATGGCTAGAAGACAGATGTAAGGATTTAGAAGCATATTTCACTAGGGGTAAGGGTGATACTGCCTAAATGAAAATTAAAGAGGCCTTTGGGAAAAAGAGAAGCAGCTGTATGAATATCAAGAGCTCAGATGGAAAATCAGTCCTAAGTAAGCAAGGGAAAGCTGAGAGAGAAAAGGAGTATATAGAGGGTCTGTACAAAGGAGATGAATTTGAAGGCTATATTATTGAAAGGGAGGTGAACTTATATGAAGAAGAGATGGGAGATATTATACTGCGAGAAGAACTTAACATTTCACTGAAAGACCTGAGTCATAACAAGGCCCTGGGAGTAGACAGAATTCCGTCAGAACTACTA
This sequence comes from Schistocerca piceifrons, assembly GCF_021461385.2. NCBI lineage: Eukaryota > Metazoa > Arthropoda > Insecta > Orthoptera > Acrididae > Schistocerca > Schistocerca piceifrons. Next base: position 82,607,853 of record NC_060141.1, read on the forward strand.
ATAGCTTTGGGAGAGCCAGCCATAACAAAACTATCTGGTATTCGAGATGTATGAGACAGTCACAATACCTCAGACTGCAAAAAGAATATTATAATTACAATTCCAAAGAAAGCGGTTGCTGACAATGTTGACTGGAACACACTGTCGAAATTCTGAAGGTAGCAGGGGTAAAACACAGGAAGTGAAAGGCTGTTTGCAACTTGTACAGAAACCAGATGACAGTAATAGTAGTTGAGCGGCATGAAAATTGAGAAGGGAGTGGGACAGGGTTGTAGCATATCTCTGATGTTATTCAGTCTGTACATTGAACAAGCATTAAAGAAATGAGGTTTGCCGATGACATTGTAATTCTGTCAGAGACAGCAAAGGACTGTGAAGAGTAGTTGAACAGAATGGAGATTGTCTTGAAAGGAGGATGTATGATGAAAATCATCAAAAGCAAAACAAGAATAATGGAATGTAGTCGAAGTAAATCAGATGATGCTAAGGGAATTAGATTAGGAAATGAGACACAAGTAGCAGATGAGTTTTGCTATTTGGCAGCAAAATATTTGATCATGGCCAAAGTAGAGAGGATATAAAATGTAGTATGGTAATGACAAGAGAAGCATTTCTGAAGAAGGGAAATTTGTTGTCATTGAATATAGATCCCCAGGGGCTTACCACTCTGTGGTGAGTTCGTGCTTGGCCACCACATGGCCACAGCATTTGCAGCACCTCTTCCATGTCCATGCTGCATGTGTATCCTTCTGTTATTCTTTTTCCCCTTCCTTGGGAAACAAGTCTTATATATTTTCAGGAACACATTCTGAAGTTTTGATGACCTGGCAACTGAACAGTCCCTCATCTGTTTTTTCTTACTTTCTTCATTCATCATCTCCTCCCCTTCCCCCACTTATCATTTCAGGTTGCTCTTTGTTTCTTCTTCCTCCCTGTGCACTCCTAAAGGCTGACCCACACATTTGATACATGACAGGTGACTGGGTAACACATAATTCCCAGCCCTGGGTCAACAGATAGGGTTCGCATGTACCCTCTGGTACAAGCCAGTTACAGGGAGGAGTGAGTGGCTGAGCTGTTATCTTCCCAGTTGCCAATTGGTCCCTTTGTCTGAAGTTCGGGAGGTGTGGCATGTGGTGTGAACAATCACCTAAGGCAGGTGAGCCCTCCCTCTGAGGGGGCCACCAGTTGGAAGGAACGTACCATTGGAGATGCTGGCAATTGTGAGAGATTTTTTCACGATGAACCAACCATCTCCATGTCACTCAAAGTCTACTAAGCTTACACAGAATGAGACTAAAGATTCAGTTACTCTCCCAGTGGCACCTCTCTGTCTCATGGTGTCAGCTACTCAAGGAAGTCAGTCTTTCGCTACAAGTGATCCATTTATTATTCAGAAAGCTGTTGATGCAGTTGCGGGCCCTGTGAAATACTGCTCTGGCTTATGTAATGGGACTTTGCTTCTGGAGACCAATTGTGATTTTCAAGGCCAACAATTGCTTACAGCTTCGCATCTCCATGGCTATCCTGTTCGTGTCAAGGACAATTGTACGCCGAATTCTTTGTTTGGTGTTATTTCCCCTCTGCTGCTTGGTGGTCTGAGCAAGGTGGAAATCCAAAATCATCTCTCTGATCTGTGTGTCAGTGCAACCTATCGAGTAATGAAAAAGGTTGATGCAAACTTAATGCCTACATGTGCTCTTTTTCTCACGTTTGATTGAGTAGTGCTTCCATCAAAGATTGAGGCAGGATATGAAGTCATCCCAATCCGACCATACATTTCAAACCCAGTGTGTTACTACCAATGTCAACGTTATAACCACATTTATGTGTCCTGTTGAAATATGCCCAAATGTTTTAGTTGTGGTAGAGGTGCTAATGGAGGTGATTTCGTGCCTCCTTCTTTCTGCTGTATCAATTTATTGTAATGGCAGCCAGCCATGTAATCCCACGACTGTCCCATTTATCTCGATGGGCAGGCAGTCTACCCTGTCACTCACAAGTATTTGGCTAGTCAAAAGCCCTGCATTTTGCCATCTGGCAGTATAGTACTCTTCTCGCTATGCCTCACTCCATGAAACATATGGCCATGCAGACTTGTGACCTATTCAGTACTGCAGTTGTGATATCCTCCAGTATCCTGGTAGCAACCCTATCTCCTCCTCCTACAGTTGCGCAAAAAGCCCCCAAATCGTCGCTTCCAGTAGGGAAATTACCTGGTACACATCTGGCAGGCTGGTAAGGACAGTCCCACGAAGACATATTACATTCATTCATCCAACCAACAATCATGTGAGTCCTCATCTGCCAGCCATAAAGGCTCTAAGAAATCAAACAGAGGCAAATGGTTGTCTCCTTCCCTAACTCTATGAGATATTGTTCAATGGTGATACCCTCATCTGGCCAAACTCAGTTTCGCCATTGCGCACTGCCTATCATTTTTCTACCCTGAAGTTCACAGACGGACCCAGGGAGATCGCCAATGCCTCCATCTATTTGATGGAACAGGATCCTCCAGCCTCTGCACCCTGTAGCTGTGAGACTTCGAAGGCTGGCACTTGGCAGCCACTGAGGTGACTGCCTTTCATGTGTTTCCTCCTCCCCATTCCCTTTTGTGACTTTTCGCCAGTGGAACATTCATTGCATTAGTTCCAACAAGGAGAAACTATGGCTGCTCTTGGAATTCCAGCATCTGGTTGTTTGCTGCCTCCAGGAAACGAAATTGCGTCCTCGCGGCCACTTTGATCTCTCCCATTTCTTCCCAGTCCACTCTGAGCTCCCCCCCCCCCACCCCCCACTCCCACACCCCTCCCCTCCTGTGTATGGAATTCCATCTCATGCTGCCCATTCGGTATGGCATCCATAGCAAAACCATCTTATTGATATCCAGCTGCAAGCTATTGCAGTCTGCATTTTTCCTTCTTTGTTTCACGTTTTCTCTTTGTAATGTCTAAATCCCTTCGTCATTCGCTGTCACCAGTGCAGACCTACTCCAGCTGATTGTCAACTCCCACACTCATTTTTGCTGCTCGGTGACTTAAACGCCCACCATCCTCTTTGGGGCTCTTTGAGGTCCTATCCGAGAGGTTTCCTCTTGGCTGGCCTTCTCAATTAACTCAGACTCATCTGTCTTAACACTGAAGCGCCCACATTCCTTTCAGACTCCCATTTGAATCTCATTCCACACTGCCCAGTGTCCCCGTCATCTCGAGTGATCCGTTCACTCTGATAAACACTCGAGCAACTATTTTCTTTGCGCTGTGTGTTTGCTGACTCCTACCCCACCTGCGTGTAAACCCAGTTGGCAGCTCCCTAAGGCCAACTGGAGGCTTTACTCCTTCCTGTTGACCTTCGAAGAATATTTCCCCAGTTGTGATGACCAAGTAGGGTACCTTATAAACATTATCCTTACCACCGCAGAATGTTCCATACCTTGCACATCTTCTTTACCACGCCATGTTCCAGTCCCCTAGTGGACTGAGGCGTGCCGCGATGCGATTCGCACAAGGAGATATGCTCTATGCATTTTTAACCATCAACCTACAGTGGCAAACTGTATTCATTATAAATAGTTATGTGTGCAGTGTCATCGCGTTCTTTAAGATAGCAAAAAAGCTAGCTGAGGATTGGTATCCTCCATACTCTATACACAAGGGACTTCTGAGGCCACCTGCCCCTTTTCCCTCAGGAATTTGTAAAAGATCAAATTTTTGAGGAGGATATGGGATTAGCTGTGTCAGCCACCTTCATCCAGAGAACAGGGTGCCTCAAGGCTCCATCCTGAGTGTTATACTCTTGGCTCTAGCCATTAACCTATTATGGGTGGTCTCCCACCAGGCCTCTCTGGCTCCCTTTTCATCAATGACTTTGTGATCTATTGCAGTTCTCCACGAACTTATCTCCTTGGGTGGCATCTTCAGTGATGTCTCGGTTGTCTTTACTAGTGGCGCACCCACGATGGCTTTCACTTTTCCACTGGCAAAACCATTTGTATGAATTTCTGGCAGGCCATGTGTTTCTTCTACTGCCTTTACATCTAGGGCTTTTGCTCTTCCATTCACTGAAACTACAAATTTCTTGGGGCTCATGCTCAATAGGAAATTTTCTTGGTCTTCCCATGTGTCTTACCTGGCCACATGCTGTATCTGGTCCCTCAGTGTCCTATGTGTCCTAAGCGGCACTTCCTGGGGAGCAGATCAGACTACTCTCCTCCATATGTACTGATCCCTTGTGTGTTCAAAACTAGACTATGGGTGTTACGTGTATTCCTCTGCATGTCCGTCCATCTTACATCATCTTAACACAATCCACCATCGTGGAATACATTCCACGCAGCTAAGGGTCCCTATGAAGAAGCTGCTAAACTACTACTATCATACTGGCGTGATGTCCTCCTCAGCAGATATGCATGCCATTTGATTGCCATCCCTAGCCACCCATCCTGTGCCTCCTTTTTCCATGACTGCCAGTATGGGCCGTGTCCTTCTTCTCTGTTACCTTCTGGAGTTCACTTTTGGCTACTGCTCTGGCAGCTTAACTTCACACTACGTACCATGTTCCTGATGGGTGTGGACCCTTCACTGCCTTGCTTCGTGTGGCTGCCCAATGATACTACTCCGGATTTGATCTATTGCTGTATGTTTGTCAACCTTTGCACACAACTTACTGATCCCATCTTTGTGTACACTGATGACTCTAAGAACAACTCTGATTTTGGGTGTGCTTTCATCATTGGCACTGACCATTTTTGATATCAGCTTCCAGAACACTGGGTTTATTTTGTGGACTTTTCTCCAAGGGGAAGCCCTTGTTTTTAGCTCTCTTTCCTTCTGTTGATTAGGCTTAATGTATAGTCACTTTTAACTTCTTTTACTTTTTAGTATTCTAAAGTTACGGCATAGGTGCTTATGACCTGAGTTCTTTTTGCAGCCTAAAACAATACTAAACAAAACAAAAATCTAGTATATATATGTAAGTGTTTCTGATAGTATTTGTCTGGAGTGTACACACATATGGAAGTGACACATGAACGATAAACAGTTAGACAAAAAGGGAATAGACGCTTTTGAAATGTGGTGCTACACAAGAATGTTGAAGATTAGGTGGTTAGATCACATAACTAATAAGGAGGTACTGAAGAGATTTGGGGAGACAAGTTGTGGCACAACTTGACCGGAAGAAGGGCTCTGTTGATAGGACATTATGAGACATCAAAGGATCACCACTTTAGTATTAGAGGGAAGTGTGGGGGATAAAAATCATAGAGGAAGAACAAAAGATGAATATAGTAAGCAGATTCAGAAGGATGTAGGTTGCAGTTATTCAGAGATTAAGAGCTCACACGGAAGAGAGCTGCATCTTCAGGCTGAACACCACAACAGCAACAGCCTAATGCGAACAAGAGGTGGTGTATTTTTCACAGTAGACAAGAAACTCAAATCCACCAAGATAGAAATTGAAGCTGCTTGCAAAATTGTGTGGGCAATACTCAGTATCAGTGGTGGACACAAAATTATGACTGGACCTTCTGTTGACCACCAGACATCATGACCTGATGTAACTGAAAACTTTATAGAATACCTCAGTTGGTTGGTACGTAAGTTCTCAGTTATACTGTAATCATCAGAGGAGACTTAAATCGTCCAACAATTGGAATAATTACAGTTTCGTTAATGGTTAGTGTCACAAGACATTTTGTAAAACATTACTAAATGCCTTCTCTGAAAATTACCTAGGAAGTATGGTTCACAACCACACTCATAACAGAAATGAATTTGATCTTATCATAGAAATAGACATGACTTATTTCAGGATGCCTGCATCAAAACTGTTATCAATAGCCATGAAGCAGTTGCAGCAGCAATGATTACCAAAGGCAAAGAGCAACTAAAACAAAAAGAAATATTTGTGTGTTTGGTAAATTAGATGAAGAAGCACTTTTTTATGTTTTCTTAAATAACTAAAACTGCACCTTCTAGTGAAAATGTTTCCCACTGCAAAATTAAACTACAAAAAAGGTCCTATTCAATATTTGTGCAGGGCAAATAGTTTTCGTATTGCAGGGGATAGAAAAATGGCAGTCTATTAAAAATAGTGTTTTAATGGTATAAAATTAATATTTATTTGTAAATGAAGTGGATTAGGAACAAATATTAAATGTGTAGCACATCTAAGTGTGGTAAAGCCATATTAAGGGATAAATTCTGTTCTGAGGGTGTGGTGGGTTGGACTGGGGTGTTCAGGGTAGACACATGAAGGAACGCAGGTCACCAGAACATGGTCCAGCACTTCCCTTCTTCATAGATCCTCCAAACTGGAGACTCACTGAATCCCCAATGTCAGTTAGTTACATGTTCCATAGGTCATATGAATGATGATACAGAACCAGTTAGTTTTATATATATATATATATATATAATGGAAGGAAACATTCCACGTGGGAAAAATTATTTGTGTGTATTTGTGTGTATGTTTGTGTTTGTTTGTGGTCTATCGACCTGCCAGCGTTTTTGTTATATATATATATATATATATATATATATATATATATATATGGCCATTAAAATTGCTACACCAAGAGTAAATGCAGATGTTAAACAGGTATTCATTGGACAAATATATTATACTAGTACTGACATGTGATTACATTTTCATGCAGTTTGGGTGTGTAGATCCTGAGAAATCAGTACCCAGAACAACCACCTCTGGCCGTAATAACGGCCTTGATACACCTGGGCATTGAGTCAAACAGAGCTTGGATGGCGTGTACAGGTACAGCTGCCCATGCAGCTTCAACATGATACCACAGTTCATCAAGAGTAGTGACTGGCATATTGCCATGAGCCAGTTGCTCAGCCACCATTGACCAGATGTTGTAATGTCCACTGTTCAAAGTGCCGTCAATGCGAACAAGAGGTGACCGAGACGTGTAACCAGTGGCACCCCATACCACCACATTGGGTGGTACGCCAGCATGGCGATGACGAGTACACGCTTCCAATGTGCATTCTCTGTGATGTTGCCAACACAGATGCGATCATCATGATGCTGTAAACAGAACCTGGATTCATCCGAAAAAATGACGTTTTGCCATTCGTGCACCCAGGTTCATCGTTGAGTACACGATCGCAGGCACTCCTGTCTGTGATGCAGCGTCAAGGGTAACCGCAGCTATGGTCTCGGAGCTGATAGTCAATGCTGCTGCAAACGTTGTCGAACTGTTCGTGCAGATGGTTGTTGTCTTGCAAATGTCCCCATCTGTTGACTCGGGGATCGAGACATGGCTGCATGATCCGTTACAGCCATGCGGATAAGATGCCTGTCATCTCGACCGCTAATGATACGAGGCCGTTGGGATCCAGCACAGCGTTCTGTATTACCCCCCTGAACCCACCGATTCCATATTCTGCTAACAGTCATTGGATCTCGACCAACGCAAGCAGCAGTGTCACGAAACAATACCCCGTAATCGTGATAGGCTACAATCCGACCTTAGTCGGAAATGTGATGGTACGCATTTCTCCTCCATACACGAGGCATCACAACAACGTTTCACTAGGCAACGCCGGTCAACTGCTGTTTGTGTATGAGAAATCGGTTGGAAACTTTCCTCATGTCAGCACGTTGTAGGTGTCACCACGGGCGCCAACCTTGTGTGAATGCTCTGAAAAGCTAATCGTTTGCATATCACAGCATCTTCTTCCTGTCGGTTAAATTTCACATCTGTAGCACGTCATCTTCGTGGTGTAGCAATTTTAATGGCCAGTAGTGTGTGTGTGTGTGTGTGTGTGTGTGTGCGATGAATGTTAACATTAATAAACATATAATTTTTTTAGTCAAAATCATGTAGCTACACCTAAAATCAAGCTTTTTTTTATGCTGGCTACCTGTTCTCAAATACAAATTCAACACTGGAATAGGACGACTTGTCCAGGAGAAACGATTATTGGTTGGATTTAAAGTTTGGTTTGCTACCTGTCTGAAATTTTATGGTATTGGACAAATGATTAAAAATTTTTATTGCTGCATATTGAACTCCTTCCTGAGCCAATAAAAGCTTTAATATTGGGTAATAAAAGTCATTATTTTCCTCTAGCGTTGTAGGTATGGACATTGCTGTTCATCTCGAATTCTGATGGGGTATTTATGATCAATTTCATCAGGGAATATGTGGATTGTGATTGTGCAGTTAAAATGCCGTAACTCCTTGAAAAGGTGCCTACCATAATGACCTTGGGTGATCACTGCACATATACTTACTGCTCACTCTTGTGCGGTCAATGCTCTCTTTCTAATTGATGAGTTATCCCATAAAATTATTCCATAAGACATTATTGAGTGGAAATATGGAATATGTCGGGAGATTGATTCGTCTGTATCCAAGACTAGCAATTACACGAAGAGCAAAAATAGCTGAACTGAATTATTTGAGCAGTTCAGTAATATGCTTCTTCCAGTTCAAGTTTTCATCAGTGTGTAAACCCAAAGTTTTGGAGCGTCCTACCCCTTTTACTGATTCCTGTTCATGTGCTACATCCGTTGTTGGTATGTCTCTCTTTGTTGTATGGAACGGAAAATAGTGTGTGCGCTTGAAATCAAGAGAGAGCCCATTTCCAAAGAACCACTTAATAATTCTATGAAAAACATTAATAATGTATTCTATAGCTTTCTCTCTAATGGAATGTATTGTAAGACTAGTGTCACCTGGAAAAAGTACCAATTCTGCTTGATGAATGTTAAGTAGAAGTCAGTGAGATGTATAAGAATAAGAGTGCACCCAAAATTGAAGTTTGTGGGACTGATTTTGTGATTTCTCCCCAGTCACTAAAATTTTCTCTACTATTTTCTTATTGGACATTCTGCGTAACTTTTTGGAAAGCTATTTTCAAATATTGACACACATGTACTATGGAACATGTTGGAATTTGCATTAGCATACTTTTATGCATCTCATCCCGCACTACCTCTTTACATATATTCTTAAAACATTGTACCCTGTTCTCATTAAAAAGCCTCAGTGCTTCATATGAACATACCTCACAGTTGCAAGCTTTAATAGTGAATCACAATCAGAGAGTCCAGTAATTATTGAGTTCACATTAATTGTTTCAGCCTGAGCACTGCTTATAAAAGTTTTGTCAGAAAGAGTCCTGCTATCTTGCTGTATGCGAGTTGGGAAATTTACCAACAACAGACGACTAATGACTCCAGTTCGTTTTCCTGTCAGAACCTCTAAAGAAATCTACACTGAAATCTCCACCAACTACTAACTGTTTCTTCTTGTCTGAACGGTGGCTCAATAATGCAGTGAGATTTCTAGAGGGGATCTGCAGGGTGTTACAGTTACAAGAGAAGTATTCTGCAGTAACAACTTGCAAGCACATGGTTCTAGGTTCTGATCCACACAAAAATTTATTGTATCAATATTTTTGACTTTGTGCTCAACTTTTAAATATGTTACAACTCCTCCTTTCTCCACATTTGCTCTACATGATGATGATGATGATACTAGTCTGTAATCTTCTATATTTAACTTCTCTATTCCTCTGGTTACACGGTAGTCAGAGACATACAGAATATCTATCACTTCAGAATCCTCCACATATAGACATATAAGAAGCTTTGTTTTTTCGGCCGCGTAATGTGCCGATGAAACAAACCAACCCCCCTTTTTACTCTGTCTGTAAGATGCTCAGCTAATCTGTCCTTCCCCCTTTCTAAACAGGTGCAGGCAATAATTTCTGTATCCCCATCTCCCAATTGCAACAACTGGTACAGCACAGATAAGAGACTTTATTTCAGTCAAAAGAAAAACTCAGCTCTTTGTTTACACAGCTGTGTTAAGCCAGGGCTAGTCATGGCATTGCAAAAACTACACAAACCCAAGACAAATGTGTGCTGTTGCTGCTCCTATTTCCTCCATGTCACCTTGAATGCCGAACTCCAAGCTGCTAGCCACATTGTTTGCTGCTCCCCCTACTATGACTGCTTGATCTATCTTCATCAAATTCCCTGCACCAAGCCTCTGTGTTCTCTGTCACTAGGTTTCATGGTGCTTGTGACCTGGTAGAAATATGAGGTGCATTCAAGTTCTAAGGCCTCCGATTTTTTTTCTAATTAACTACTCACCCGAAATCGATGAAACTGGCGTTACTTCTCGACGTAATCGCCCTGCAGACGTACACATTTTTCACAACGCTGACGCCATGATTCCATGGCAGCGGCGAAGGCTTCTTTAGGAGTCTGTTTTGACCACTGGAGAATCGCTGAGGCAATAGCAGCACGGCTGGTGAATGTGCGGCCACAGAGTGTGTCTTTCATTGTTGGAAAAAGCCAAAAGTCACTAGGAGCCAGGTCAGGTGAGTAGGGAGCATGAGGAATCACTTCAAAGTTGCTATCACAAAGAAACTGTTGCGTAACGTTAGCTTGATGTGCGGGTGCGTTGTCTTGGTGAAACAGCACACGCGCAGCCCTTCCTGGACGTTTTTGTTGCAGTGCAGGAAGGAATTTGTTCTTCAAAACATTTTCGTAGGATGCACCTGTTACCGTAGTGCCCTTTGGAACGCAATGGGTAAGGATTACGCCCTTGCTGTCCCAGAACATGGACACCATCAATTTTTTCAGCACTGGCGGTTACCCGAAATTTTTTTGGTGGCGGTGAATCTGTGTGCTTCCATTGAGCTGATTGGCGCGTTGTTTCTGGATTGAAAAATGGCATCCACGTCTCATCCATTGTCACAACCAACGAAAAGAAAGTCTCATTCGTGCTGTCGTTGCGCGTCAACATTGCTTGGCAACATGCCACACGGGCAGCCATGTGTTTGTCCGTCAGCATTCGTGGCACCCACCTGGATGACACTTTTCGCATTTTCAGGTCATCATGCAGGATTGTGTGCACAGAACCCACAGAAATGCCAACTCTGGAGGCGATCTGTTCAACAGTCATTCGGCGATCCCCCAAAACAATTCTCTCCACTTTCTCGATCATGTCGTCAGACCGGCTTGTGCGAGCCCGAGGTTGTTTCGGTTTGTTGTGACATGATGTTCTGCCTTCATTAAACTGTCGCACCCACGAACGCACTTTCGACGTAGAACTTGAATGCACCTCGTAGCTTTTCCGGTAGCATTTGGCCTACGCCCCTCCCATGACAGGTACCTAGCAGCAGAACTCTTTTCTTTCAGTTTGAATTTCCTATCAACTTAACCTTAAAGTTGTTCTTACGAAGCTGCTGCACTCTATTTTGCTCAAGAACTACAGGGTATTTCACAAAGTTATACTCACCCTTCCACAGTTTACCTTATGAATTACGGATGATGCAATACATAGACACACGCAGCGGTGTTTCTTTTCATCTTAAGTACATTAACAATACATGGAATACAGATGTTAATTATTAAAAGTAATATATTACTAATACAGATGCAACAAACATGTATTGATGGATTGTGTGTAAACTTTACACACTGTTCCACACTACTTGAGGGGTAATTGATTCTTAGACATCCTGTCCTACAGCTGTAACAGTCTTCTGAGAATGGAGAATTCCTCAACCACAAGCACTGCTCGCAGCCATACCCAAGAAGCTGGCATGTCTAAAAAGGAGGCTAAGTCTTTGTAATTGAATACTCATAAGCTTTTTTTATCCAGGCAAGCAACCTTATGAAGATTGAATTATTCACGGTTTTTGTGGTAGTTCAATAATATGAACTTTGGTGGGGGTATTGTCATGTTTTCAAGAGCACAGAAGATAGTGGGAGGATGGTGTAGTGTGTGAAATGCAAAATTAATCATTAGTTCAAAAAATACATAATGATTGTTTTAAGTATCAAAAACACAGCCTGGTAACATTGGTATTTACAGTGAGGTGACATAAGTCATGGGATAGCGATATGCACATATACAGATGACAGCAGTGTCACGTACACAAGGTATAAAAGGACAGTGCATTGGTGGAGCAATAATTTGTGTTCACGTGATACACGTGAAAAGCTTTCCGACATGTCTATGGATGCATGACAGGAATTAACTGGCTTTGAATGCAGAATGGTAGTTGGAGCTAGGTGCATGGGACATTCCATTTTGGAAATCGTTAGGGAATTCAATATTCTGAGATCCATAGTGTCAGTGTGTGCTGAGTATACCCAGTTCCAGACATTACCTCTCACCATGGACAAAGCAGTGGCCGACAGCCTTCACTTAATGTTTGAGAGCAACAGCATTTGTATACAGTTGACAGTGCTGACAGACGAGCAACACTGTGAGAAATAACCATAGAGATCATGGTGGGACTTATGATGAACGTATCCTTTAGGACATTGTGGCAAAATTTGGCGTTAATGAACTATGGCATCAGAAGCACAACATTGCCTGCAGCACTTCTCCTGGACTCGTAACCTTATCTGTTGGATCCTAGATGACAGAAATACCATGGCCTGGTCAGATGAGTCCCAATTTCAGTTGGTAAGGTTTATAGTAGGGTTAAAGCATGGCACAGATGCCATTAAAGTGTGGCACACACCCCATGAGGCCATGGACCCAAGTTGTCAAGAAGGCGCTGTGCAAGCTGGTGGTGGCTCCAAAATGGTGTGATGTAGTATAAACTATCCCTTGACTGGAAATGGTTATGCTCAGCTACTTGGAGATCATTTGCAACCATTCATGGACTCCATGTTGCCAAACAACAATGCAATTTTTATATATGACCATGCGCCACGTCACTGGGCCACACAATTGTTCGCAATTGGTTTGAAGAACGTTCAGGACAGTTCAAGCAAATGAATCGGCCACTTGATTGCCTGACGTAAATCCCATTGAACATTTAAGGGACATAATCGAGAGGTCAGTAGTTTGTGCACCAATTCCTGCACTGGCAATACTTCCACCATTATTGACGACTCAATATTTCTGCAGGGGACTTCCAACAACTTGTTGAGTCCGTGCCACGTTAAGTTGCTGCACTACGCCGAGCAAAAGGAGGTCTGACATGATATTAGGAGGTAACCATGACTTTTGTCATCTCGGCGTATATTGCACATGGTTTGGGGAATATTTGGATGACTGCAATTGATCAAGGGCTCTGCACTCATCTTTATAGGTCTGATTAAGCAAAGAAGCACTGTAGAGAGTCAGTTTCAGATCCTCTTTTGACTATTCTGATGTAGGTTTTTCATGGTTTTCTTAAATCACTTCAAGCAGATTTTAGGTTACCCTCCACATCACTGGTTGAATCCTTCCTCCATTGTTCTCCACTTGAGCTAATGGAAAAGTGGTTCAAAAGTCATCCAGCTTGGAGTATAGACTATCTAGCTTTCCAGAATGCTCAAAAAATTTTTGAGATCTTCTGTTTTATTCTGAGACTTAAAAAAAATTACAAGTAATTGAGCCTGTTACTTTTGCATCTTCTTACACTGTATTACAGAAAGAAAAAGTTCAAAAATTGACACACCTGTAAGAGCGCCAATTTTTACCAATTGCATGATTCAAAAGCCATGACTAGTGAGAACTATAGTGATGATGATTTATGAGTTGTAGGGACTAAACATCTAAGGTTATCAGTCACTAATTCACTCCCTAGGATGGAATCTGTGTGCACCATTTGTGTGTGTCTAAAGTAAATCTCATGTGCAAGTGTGAGAACATTTTCTAAAGATTTGCATAACATGTATCTGAAGTGGGACGTGGGTACCAACCAGCCCGATATTTACCTGTGGGATGTGGGAGACTATCTGAAAACCAAGTCCAGGCTGGCTGGCTAACTTGCCCTTCTCATTTATTTATGAGTCAGATTTGATCTGCATCAGGCTCACTTCCCCATATCCTGCAAGTGGCGCATTAACATACTCAGTTACGAGGGTGTGTGAGAACGAACAAGTTTGTCTCACAGCACAGCTTCATGGCTAGAAACTACATAGAAAACTACCCTGTCCTCATCCAGGTACACACCTATTTCTCCAGCAAGGAAGAAAAATAAAGGGAAAACAGGAGTAAATAAAAAATAAGTAGACATTAACCATCAGATAACAGTACTTTTGTAAATACTCTTCATGGGTTTGCCACCGGATCACGTTGTGCAAATTCCACAATATCTCCTCGGAGCAACTGTCTGACAACTTCAGGTAGTTCAGCCTTGCTGGTAGCTGGGTACCCAGCCACCAACAAGGTTGAACGACCTGAAGATGTCGGACAGTTGCTCCAAGGAAATATTGTGGAATTCACACAACGTGATCTAGCGGCAAATATTTGAAGACTATTTACAACATATCCACCGGGAAAGCTTGAAGTGTCAGAACAGTACTTTTGTTTGGTTATGGAAATGATATCAACTTCCATATTTTTTTGTACATACTATAGAACAGTCAAGACCTCTAACATCTTTCCAAGCAGTTACAGCATCTCCACCGGGGTATAAAATAAAATCAATGTAAATTAGCTCTCAGTCTTGTGTAAGCCCTTTAATTTTTCAGTAAAACTTTCATATTATTTAGAAGCCAAATACATAAGTACTATACAAACTTGGTATTTTCGAGTACGTATATTTTTGAAATATTTTGTGACCTTTGGGATATTAAGACAGTTTTGGTTTTAATCTACAGTGCTTTTTCACCTCAGAAGTGATTATGTTCACATGCAGTGCTGTTCAATGTTGAATATTTAAAATTGTTTTTATGTACTGATTTTTAATACTTTCTGCATCTACAGGGTAAACCCGATCTCCTCCAACAAAATTTCAGAGTTTGTTAAGAGATATTTTTTGAGTATTGTGGTATTGGGGACCCATGGCCTCCAGTGGCTCATTACAGATTAGATTAATTTGATTTCTTATCACTAGTTATCTGTGTATCTGTATTGCAATGAAAGTACCTTGCACAATAATTCAAATGTCAGCAATATGTGCACTGTGTCTTTTTTATGAACATGCATGTTCCATTCACTCTCATTACTTGCTGTCACCAACAGTAATACTCTCTTCAGTTTCACCCTCAAGCTTGCATTCAGTACTGCTCAGTTATGTCTCAGATTTGTGTTTCCAGACATGTTAGTTGCATATTAACATTGATGTATAGCAGTATGAATAGTTTTTCTGAAGGAGAGTTGGCCTGTATGCACATTTGGTCAATACATACATGGAACTGGCTGGTAGAACTGTGGCAGCCACAGAAGTAGTACACCAAACTCCTGGGATTCTTGAGCTTGTAAGGAAAGTCGATGATGCGTGACTCTGCTGTGATCACGGTTGTGGACAGTTCAAACAGTAGCTTTACAGGAACAGTTCTGCATGTGTTAAATTCTGCACTGTATATAGAGAGAACAGATTATACACACAGTGATAAAAGTGTATGTTTTTTGTTGTTGGGCTGTTATATTACTCTGCATTTTGTGTTGTACATTTTAATGTGAAGTATTTTTACAGAAACAAAAATAGTTGGGTTAATAAACTGAATAAATCATGTGATTCTTCAGTTTCTCCTATCGTGTATGTTGATCGAACAGTCCATGGGTGTACTGCCAGTCCACAGTGTCCAGCAGTCATAATATTTTCGCAAGCAGACATGTCGCCATCGTCAGGCAAGTTGACGAACTGAGAGCTGTCAGAGCTCAGTTCATCAACACACCTGACGATGGCAACATGTCTGATCACCGAAATATTGTGCCCATTGGACACTGTGGACTATCAATATACCCGCTGACACCTCAGTGAATAAATTATAATTGCAGTATTACACTGTAAAGATCCACTGGACGCCATGAGCTGCTTATACCAAAATAGTCGGAAGATATTCCTTCAAACTTTTGTCACTGGAGTTAGTGTTCAATCTGTTTTCTGTTTATTACTACTTTGTTGCTTACATGTAAATCTAGTTTCTTCTGTTCCACTAGGTGCTATGATGCATGATGGTAAACATATGTGTCAGAATCAAGCAAATACAAAAGATTCAGTTGAAGTAATAGCAGACAGATATGATGGAGAACAACATTTTGCAAGAACCAATGAAACCGAACAAGATTTTGTTTCAAGAATTGAAAAATTGGAAAAACTGGTGGAGAGAGCTTGTATGGCTGCCAAAGTCCATCAGGTAAAAATAATATTTTCAGATTGTTCTAGCCAAGAAATTTCTGAATTATTCAGTCCACGTGTGTGAGGATAAGGTGCATGCATGTCTGCTACTGTTCCTTATCCTCTAAAATAGTCATAGTTTTTACAGGTAAGTATAGCTAATCCAAATCTTCCAAACGATGGGTAAGTACAGGTTGGCATATCAACAGTTATGGAAAGAATAGATTGCTACTCACCCTAACGATGATACGTTGAGTTACAGACAGGCACAATGAAAAGACTGTTACACATTAAGCTTCCAGCCAAAGCTTTCATCAGAAAAGAAAAACACACCCGCATTCACACAAGCAAGCACACCTCACACACACATATAACTGCAATCACTGTCTTCTCAGGCCAGACTGAAACTGAAACATATCAAATGGAAGCAACAATCCATTGTGGAAGGGGGAGGGTGGTAGGATACGGATGGGGGAATAGGAAACAGTGCTGGCTAGCAGAGCATGCTGTGATTAGAGGTGGCAGACAAGGCTACCTGGTGCAGTGTTGGGAGGATGGGGTTGTAAGTGAAGGAGAGAAAAAAGGGAACAGAAAGCAGAGAAGAGTAAAAGATCACTGTTTGAATTGGTAGAGAGCAGTGTGCAGCGGTGGTGAGGGGACATGATTTGGGAGGAGGTGATAGGGCAGAGGGGACGGAAACTGTTGAGTGGAAGGTATGGGGGAAAGTAGGTTACAATAGGTTGAGGCCAAGACGATTTCGGGAACAGAGAATGTGTTGTAAGGATAACTCCCATCTGCGCAGTTCAGAAAAGCTGGTGGTGGAGGGAAAGATCCATATGGCCCAGCTTGTGAAGCAGCCTTTCAAAGAAAGCATGTTCAGCTGCATGTTGAGCAACAGGGTGGTCCACTTGCTCTTGCTCACAGTTTGGCAGTGGCCATTCATCCTGGTAGATAGCTGGTTTGTAGTCATGCCAATATAAAAATCTGTGCAATGATAGCAACGGAGCTGGTACATGGTACGGCTACTGACTCCTCCGCCTGTAAGCTGTGCCAGAGTGATCCCATCCCTGATGTCCAACATAACCTCTAGTCCCTGCTTACAGCTTTAGGCCCTTCCTGGCTCTCTCCTGAACCCATTTCCTTCCTCACTCCTATGACACTTGCACTGTGACCTTCTGCCACCTCCTACATGATCCCTAAAATCCACAAACCCAACTATCTGGATGCCCCATTGTAACTGGTTATTGTGCTCCCACTGAAAGAATTTTGGCTCTCATTGACCAACACCTCCAACCTATTGCACAATATCTAGCCCTCCCACATCAAAGATACAACCATTCCCTTCACCGGTTCTCCACCATCCTCACCCCTTTACCTCCTGAATCCCTGCTCATCACTGTTGATGCCATTTCCCTGTGCACCAACATCCCTTAAGTCCATGGTCTTGACATTATTGAACACTCTCTCTCTTGCAACGTCCTTCAGACTCCAAACCTACTACGTCATGTCTCATACACCTTACTACCTCATTTCTCATACACCTTACTAACTACATCCTTAACACACAACTACTTCTTCTTTGAAAAGAAGGTATAGAAACAAACCCATGGTACAGCCATGAGCACCCAAATGGCTCCCTCCTACACCATCTAGAGGAAACCTTCCTAGCCTCGCAAAACCCCAAATCCCTGAACTGGTTCAGGACTCAGGGCCAGGGACCCCCTGTCATTCCTTCACAACTTCCTATACCTTCTCTCCCATCCACTTGGTTCTCCTCAACCCAGCATGCCACCGTCCTGGATGTTGACCTATTCCTCTGAGTGCTCCAGCCACACCTCTGTACACATCAAACCCCTAGCCACCAACAGCACCTGCATTTGGACAGCTGCCATCTGTTCCACACCAAAAATTCCCTCCTAAACAGCCTAGCCAACCAGGAATGGCATAGCTGCACTGACGGCAGTTGCATTGCCCAGTATGCTGAAGGACTCACAGAGGTCTTCAGAGACAGGCACTAACCCCCAGACCTAGTCTGCAAACAGATATCCCATGCCATATACCCAAAATCCTTCCACCAACCCCCCTCCCCTAGAACCAGCTACAAAGGAGTACCCCTTTCGTCACTCACTACCATCTCTTGGACTGTTCCAACTGCTCTACATTCTTCATCGCAGCTCTGATTATTGTCATATCGTGATATGAGGGACATCCTGCCCAAGATCCTTTTCACCCTCCATAAAGTGGTCTTCCGTAACCCACCCAACCTCTACAATATCCTAGTCCATCCCTATGCCAGTCCCAATCCCTAGCCCTTGCCACAGACATCATATCCCTTGGAAGACCCAGCTGCAAGACCTGAGCAATCATTCCACCCATCCCTTCATATTCCATTCCTGTCACAGGTTTATCCTACCCAATCAGAGGTCGGGCCACCTGTGAAAGCAGCCGTGTCGTGTACCAGCTCTGCTGCAATCATTGCACAGCTTTTCATACTGATATACCTACCAAACAGCTGTCAACCAGGACGAATGGCCACCACTAAGGGGTGGCCAAGAGGAAAGTGGACCAAAGTGGACCACCCTGTTGCACAACATGCAGCTGAATAGGACATGCTTGATTTGAATGAATGGCTGCTTCACAACCGATGCAATTGGGAACCACCCCTCCAACACCAGCTTTTTTAAACTATACAGCTGGGAGTTATCTGTAAAACTCATTCTCTGTACCCAAAATCATCCCACCCTCAACCTATGGTAACCAACTGTCTCCACAACCTCCACCCAACAATTTCTGCCTCCTCTCCCAACTCATGTCCCCTCACCCTCACTGGGCACTGCTCTCTGCCAGTGCAACCACCAATTGTTTCCCCTCCTCTGCTCTTCTCTTTTCCACTCCCTGTTTTCCCCCCTCCCTCCATCCCCAAACCTTGCATCACTGCACCAGATAGCGTTGTCTGCCACCTCTAGTCTCTGCATGTTCCATCAAGCAGCACTGTTGCCTCATCTCCTCCCCCCCCCCCCCCCTCTGCCCCACCTGTACTCTGCTAGCCTCCCTTCCCCACTCCACTACAGATTGTTGCTCCAATTTGATGCTTTTCAGTTTCAGTCAGGCCTGAGCAGCCAGAGGTAGTGGTCATGTGTGTGAGGTGGCTTTGGCCATAAGCCTAATGTGTAATAGTCTTTTCATTGTGCCTCTTTGCAACTCCTCATGTCATCTTTATGATTAGCAACAGTCTAACCTTTCCATAATCGTTAATCTCATTTTTTACACTAATCAAATGCAGAATTGTTATTTAGAATGACTGAAATGGAAAGCAAAGAAAGGATGACTGTTCATATAAAAAGATAAACATCCAAGATAGGGGAGTTATTAAGCAGTGGGTAAACACACAAACTTGATGTTGAACACTGTAACTCTACTTTGAACTTTCATTTTTTATCAGAGCAGACAAGTACAGCATGGTGTATGCATACATAATTCCGCTTGACCTCTGATTTAAATCTCCACAATGCATGTTCACTTCCCGTCTAGGTCTCAGGGAGTAATTTCTCGTTCTTCTGTAAAAATGAATTATAATCTCCCGACAAACTACATAAAGCTGAAATACGTATTAATTCAAGATAAATATTAGAAAATAGCAGCACTCATAATAGTTTTGCTATTGCATTAAATTTGCTTTTGTTAGTGCTAATTGTGCACAGCAGTTTAATTATAGGTAATTGTTAATGTTTTTTGAGGAGCTACTTCTCTTTATTAATACGTTATTTGACTCATTCCAATTCCCTGAAGGTTCACCTTCATCCTGGACTCTTCAGAATGCAATGAGCGAATTAATTAGTGCAGATGGGTGTGCAATTGCAATTTAATAAAAACATTTTATCATTTTTCCACTTGAAGGGTCTGCAGAATGTTGATGCGATAGTCTTCTAGGATTACTTGGAAGACCCCACAATAATAATGCAAGCACAAGAAAACGAGACTAATTCAGTGTTTGCCATTGTATCATGTACAAGTGTTTTCTACGTATGTCCTTGTTAGAAATAAACTCTTGTTAATAGCATTTATCTGCTTTCTGCAACTACTTGCAAGCATTCCCACTAGGAATTCCTGGATTGGTGACCCCGCAACAAGCAAC
Organism: Schistocerca piceifrons; assembly: GCF_021461385.2. NCBI lineage: Eukaryota > Metazoa > Arthropoda > Insecta > Orthoptera > Acrididae > Schistocerca > Schistocerca piceifrons. The sequence goes on from NC_060141.1 coordinate 82,628,043, forward strand.
AGTAGTTCAACATTATACATAAGTGCACTTCACCAGATTGTGTTTCCTTTGACAGAGGAACTGTCGCACAGTGCACTTCACCAGATTGTGTTTCCTTTGACAGAGGAACTGTCGCACAGTTGCTGCCTTTATGAACAATTTAAGCAAAACGGTGTCTCCTGCAGAGACTCGCTAATATTTTTCACCATCCAGATCAGCCTAAATTGTGTGTGGAATGTAAAAGTGACGTTCTACCATGTCGGCAACAATGATTCTCACATGCACAAACAACGTATAATGACTTTTGACCTTGAGCTCAGTCTGTCTTCCCGCCTACAAGACAGTGTTCCACAGACTATTTCAAGAATACAGAACAGCACATCATTTGATTCAGTTGGTCCGTCAGTGTCGGTTACAACCCAGCCAAATCCACTCATAACCTCATACTGGGTCCAGCTGGCTGGAACATGTGAGAAGATTCTTGATTTGCCATCTGCACCACTTATGGTCCCAGGGATCTCGTCCACTACCCACCACTGCCACCTCCCTCAGACCACACAACCCACTGCAGAAACAAAAGAATACACCCATTCCAACTGGGGTAGTCATGGCAACTTGGCTCGTGACCATTGATTTCGTCCTCTAGAACCAGGGTATCTTTGATGACACTTCCAAATTTGTCATCCTATTACTCAACATAGGAGCATACCACATTATCAGTGACATCTTACTAGCACCTCTGACAGATAGCAAATTCACCACCAAGAAAGGGGCATTGCTCCACTGACTCGCAAGAACACCAGAGCAATGGTTGGGACAGGTGATTTAAGAGGACCTAGAGGGCAACAGAACACTCTCTCAGCTCTGGAGGTATCTACATACTTCAGTTGTCTCTCATGCCAGTCATCTTGCTTTGAATGCTTTGGCCCATCAAACTGCCACCATGGGTACTGGTGTCAATGATATTGCACAAAAACAAAGCAATGGAATGCATGTTAGTCCTGGCTGGGAAACTTTTTGCAATCTTGCAGCAATGACTTTGCATGGATGTACCAAACAACGATCACTGGTACCTATACGTTTCTAGTGCAACACCCTGCCCACAGTTGCTAGCAGCCAACATGATCTGAGCAATTCCATGCACTCACGATAATGATGTCGCTAGCCTCTGCCATGAGGATGCTGATATATGGCCAGCATCACCAACCATACCCATGGCCATCATTAATGTTCCTCACATAGGTGAGACAATGTGACCATGGCTGTGTTAGTTTCGCACTCTCTTATGTGACCAAGCGCACAAATGCCCTATGCTAGGAAACCACCACACACATGTCACAATTTGGATTGCAGCACTCAGCAAAGCTGCCTACAGCTCAGGCATGTAAACCAAATTGGTTTTGGCCCGTTTCTGAGTGTCAGCAGTAGGCTGTATGTGTTAGGGCACTAAGCAAATCAATACTTCCTGATCGACACCATCTCAGACCCAGGGAGAACCAACCAGTGGAGCTTACAATGCCAGGACCTCATCAACAATAATGTAAGCAGGTGAATACAAAACTCTTTCGCAGTGAGTTGAGACTTTCACAGGGAGAATATCTTTGACTCTGTCAGTTCATGCTTACCATCGTATAGCATACATGTTTTCTATGTATGTTGATGTTTCCAATAAAGTGAACATTAATAGCATTTACTTGCTTTACACAGCTACCTACTAATGTTTCTATCAGGAGTTTCTACATACTGACCATGGCGATTCGCAGGCATCTGTGACATTTTGCAACTGTATTCTATCTTCCCACCTTCTGGTAAAGGTATTAAACTGAGAAGGTTTTATTGCACCAATAAGACAAGGAAACCTTCACTTACATTTCAGCTACTGTCATAGGGATGACTTTATATCTGTTTAACAACTTTATGTAAATTAAGAAATTTATTTTCTTGATCTACGTAATGATGAGCTGATGAACAGTATTATTTTGCAAGAATGCTTTTCTTTTTATCTGTTTAACAACTTTATGTAGATCAAGAAATTTATATTTGAGCAAAGTATATTCATTTGTCTTTTAAGTAGATTTTAGTAACTATACCAACACAAAATTTTTTGTCTTTAGTAACCATTATCAAGGTAAGCATTGCGATTGTTAAATCTGTCCCTTAAAGTTCCATTTCTGGTCAGGGTATTTAAAAGACTTCTATTTCATGTGCTCTTTCATATCGGTAGGTACCAGAGATGATGTACAGCATTATTTTGCAAGAATGCTTTTCTTTTTTGCTGGTACTGAATGTGTAGAATTCAGCTCATTAATCACCCTCCATCCCAAATATTCATATAGAATCATTGCAGTCACACACTTTTGAACTTAAGCCATATCTAAATGTTGTGCAATTGTCATAGCTTTCTCACACATCTATGCTAAGCATTTAAAAGCTCAGAAAAAGTATAACTCTAGCGAGAGAGAGAAGACAGGTATAGGTATCTTTGCAAGAAAAGAATACTTCCCCTATTGCTTCTCCTTCTCCCAAACAGCTTACAAGCAGTCACTGTATCAATGCATTTGCATAAGTTTTCTACGTGCCCCCTCATGAAGGTTTAGACAGAAAGGCTTTCACTGAACTCTTCATCCAGAGCCCCCACCCATTCCTTAGTGCAAGTTGCTTTTCTTGTTGCTCTTTTGAGTCATTTTCTTGTGAAGGTTTCTCTCTCTTTTGTGCTTTCACTCAAATTACTAACTGATTAAATATCATGTTTGTAATTCTCATCTTATAGTCACGTGGAGTTTTCACTCCAAACACTTCTTACTCCTGTGACTTCACAATATGTAATGAATGTCAAATGGAATCCATGTACTCCAGTTTCTCAGAATTTTTGTGCAACCTCAGATGAATGGCCTGCATACTTGCTAGTCCGTTCTATATAAAAATGTTAGATGTGGTGCATCATGAGATAATTAGGATGGCCTCTGCAGCTTCTAAAACCACCCCTGTTTTCAGCCACTGCATTAAGACTCATGAGACAGCTTAACAACAAATGGCAACTCTACATATATGTCTACATCCACATCCACATACATACTCCACAAGCCATCATGCTGTGCATAGCAGAGGGTACCTTGTACCACTGCTATTCATTCCCTTTCGTGTTCCACTTGCTAATGGAGTGAGGAAAAAACAACTGTCTATATGCCTCTCTATGAGCCCTAATTTCTCTTACTTTATCTTTTCAGTCTTTATGCAATATGTACATTGGTGACAGTAGAATCATTCTGCAGTCAGTCATAAATGCCAGTTCTCTGAACTTTCTCAGTAGTGTTTTACAAAAATAATGTCTTCCCTCTGGGGATTCTCATTTGAGCTCATGGAACATTTCCATAATAGTACATGTTGAACTCTAGAAACAGCACTCCATAAGGCACAACTGGTTTAAAACTCCCTCTCTATGTCATTCGTAAGTGGAATGACTTTAAAAATCACTTTAGAAACCACCGAAATTGCCTTTCAGATATGAATGTAGTTTTGAAAGTGCCCTCTCAAAATTGACTGGTATATTGATACTGTATTTGACAGAGTTTCATATATCTGTACAGGGAGCATTATGAAATGAAATGTACGTAGTGTGTATGTACACTCACATTCAAGCAGAGCACAACAAAGTTTATATTAATCAGCCATCTTCCGATGGTACATAGTCTGAAACTATTCATTGTCCACACTGCAACAGATGATACCTGACAGTGTTAGCTACATAGGTAGTAAGGCTAGTTCAGAGCTCTGTACCACAAACTAGGAAAACACTCACCTATATTCTGGAAATCCTTCATTGAAAATAACCACTTATGTGGCCGTAACTAATTCGCAATTGTTCACAATTTTACAAGTTTGTTCAGAATAATTCAAACCACATTGGAAAAAAATAGGAATATTACCACTTTCTGCACAACATGATTTATATTACAGTATGGCACTGTCTAGTTGTTCATGTGGTTCCCGACACACACTGACTGCCTCTTGTTCATGCTGGTGACAATGACCACCTCTGGCGACAATGTCTCAAATCAAATTACAAGCAATGGCATGCAGCTTAAATGTTCAAATATTGTAGAAGATGAGATTACTTTATGCTTATAGCTTCTATCAATATTTTACAGAAGCATTTTGGCTGATCATTGCCTTGGCTTCTTAAGGGGAGCTAAATTATTTGAAATCTGCAAATTTCAAAACAAAATGCTGTCTTCATGTAATTTTGAAGTATTCATTTTGCAGCATTTTATGCAGGCATCACGAATGTACATTTTAAAAAAAATGAAAAGCCCAAAATTGTGGCTGTTCTGCTGTACATTTTCATTTATAAATTTAAAGTTGTTCTACCAATTACTAATGGAAGGCTCAGTTAGCATAACTGTATTTTAATATACACTGAGGTTTCGAAGTGAAGGAACTCCCTTGGTTTTTCAGTCAATTTTATCAACTGTATATTTAGGATTTGCCCCCCAACAACTCTTATTGTGTATAGTCCAGAACTATATTTGTTCCTGAAAAGATTGATATAGATGAGTTATCATCGTAGTGAAAAATTTATCATCTAAACTGATTCTCTTAGTGTATACAAGCAATACAACACATGTAACTTGCAGAGGAAGTGACAAAAACACAAGGTATTCCTCAGCAGCTTTAACAACAGGAAAAATCTATATCACTCTTGTGGCTACAAGGCCTCTGCAGAGGTCATCATATGACACAATGTGCCAGTTCCCTAACAGGCTGCAGCGTCACTTCAGAGATGGAGAGTCATTTGACAGTAGGAGGGAGACTGGCAGGCGGTAGAGGACAGAAGATAGCAGTCTGGCAATAGCATACGGATCGATCATTATGACCAGTTGAATTACTTTTTCATCTGCCTTCAAATCGGTTACTTTCCTTTTACGCACAGATCGTACTCCATGTCCTCCTGCTCCATCCATCTGTGATGTATGTGTCACTGCATATTAACAGCATTTTATATTTTGATTAGAGGGCAGAAGCAGTTTGAAGTGGGGGACCTACTTACTGTTTTAGCTGACAGGAACAAGTGTGGTAAAACTTTAAAATGTTTGTTTACTTTCTGGCTTCCAGCCCAAGCTTTTAGACTAGAAGCTTGGTGTGATGCAGGGTGGCTGGCTCATCTGCAATTTATGTGCTTAGCAAACCAAATCTTCTATTTCTGTCCTTTACCTACTTGTTTTCCTTTTCATGTAGATTGGTTTTGCAATGTAGTTGCTGTAACTGGAATTACTTATCCCTTTCGACTAATGTACAGTTAACGTCAAATTGCGAAGCAAAGGATTGTTGCGGACTACATCCACTCCCTTACACTCTTCATGATGACCTTAATCTGTCCTGTGCTTTAATCCCTCTTTCTTCTCAGGGACATCTCAGTGTAGTCATTGATTAACCATCTCCAGCTGCCCAGGTGTCATATAAGAGCACTTTTCCCAACATTGTGCCATTACTTTCATCTTCCTTCCAGATCCTATTTTGTTTGAGTGATCAACTGTCTCCCGGGACAGCCTCTAGGTCTCACTTTCACATTCCTTTTCAAGTCATTTGCTCCCTGTTCTAGTTTCATCTATCCTTTGTAGTGACTGCTTTGCATCTTGACGGATATTTTCTGGTGTTATAGAACATCGACCTCAAGAACTTCACTTCTACAGCCTGGAGAGTACCACTGTGTTTGCTATTGCTGATAGTTCGGGTTTCAGGGGCATAAATAGTTGCAATAAATTACTCCTGTCTTGGTTGCCAAAATTTCTTTTTCTTTTTATATTTTATGATGTGTTTCATTCTTAGGATCATAACTTCTGTGCTAGAAAATATAACATGAGAAAAGTGGAAAACAGTTTTCTGTACAGTGACACAAAATACAAAAAGTAACATAAGATGAAGTGGAGAAACAAATATCTGTACATAACGCAATGAGTTGAGATACATATCTTTTTGTGAATACATAGTATCTAGTCAGTTGTAAATGTTCTTTCTTAACAGGAGTTGTCAAACTCACTCCTGCAATTATGCATATTACCAAGTAAACATCTTTTACCATGAACTGCTGTAATAAGCACTATCTATACCAGATCACAAAATATCTGTTGCACATGAATGCTTAATTACACTTAATGTTAGCTACATAATTTGTATTGATTCATATGTACATGTCTGTCGCCATCTTTGAAAAACGTGATCCATTATTTAAGCATAGAATACAACATAACAGCTTATAAATTAATTGTAATTAAGCATTCATGTGTGTCAGATATTTTGTGATCTGGTATAAATGTTGCCTCTAAGCTGTTTACTGTGTTGTGCTGAATGTAATGAGCAGTTTTGGCCACTGACATTAAGGAAGAATGTTAACATTTGACTAGATACTATGTATCCATTAAGGTATGAACTCAACTCATTGTGTCATGTACAATTACTTCTTCACCTAGCCTTTTATTACATTTGCCGTATTGCATCATTGTACCCATAATTGTTTTCCCACATTGCTCATGCTATATTTTGTACCAAAGATCTGATGATGCTGGGGGCAAAACGCGTCATAAAGAGTAAAAAATTAAAAGGAATATTGGTAACCAAGACTAGCAATTTATTAGTGCTAAATGTGGTTGCAGATTCTCTAGACGTAAAAAATATGGCTGATAATGGTTTTTCTTGGCTCGTAAGGGGATTTGGATGTCCCACAGGAGACTTACAACTTGGTGGTAAAAATGAGCGCCTACTGAAGGTCATCTACATTTTTAGCTGCAATCCATCCTCATTGATATTCATTGCTAATTCTTATCTATCAGCTGGCATCACAACTGTGTATCATCATGAATTTTGTGATACCTTTCTTTTGGATTTCTACAAACACCATCTGTCCAAAAGGTTTTGACACTGATTTTATTCCTAGGGTATAACCCATGTCAACACAGTAACTATAGTGGCAGTGTGAACTTATGAACTTACAACTAAGCAACAGATGTGATTTGACCAGTCATTTATGAGCAGACAGTGTTAAGTAATGGTCATGTGGCCATAGTGTCTCTGTCACAAATTGTAACAGAGCATCATCTCTAAATCAAATGTTAAGACATTCTCTGGAATGTTTTTAAGAAAAGAAAAGTGTGCGCAAAGTTTGTCTCGCACACCTAAAGTCCTGAAAAATAACAATGCATGGACGCCTGCTGTGACTTGATAGAAATGCAAAATGCAGTCAGTATTTTTCAGAAAAAAGTAATCATAGGGATGAGGCAACTGTTATGAATACAATCCTACCATAAAACGTCAGAGTGCAAAAGTTCACATGAATGGTCAATGTTTTGATGACAAAACCAACATTCAAGACATTGTAACATGCAGTTTGGAGTACATCCTGAAGAAAGCCTTTTTCAACCGTTTCATTGGGATGTATGAATCTTCTATGTGCTGCATGCAATTGAGGGGAGACTATGAAGAACAACTGAAGCACTAAAACCATCATCTATTTTTTAATTAATCCAATGTCAAAAACTGGGTAGATACCTGAACATCATTATTTATGCTAGCATATCTTTGTTTTGCGAGTAGCAGAGGCTGTGTGGCATGGACTGGGCAGTTTTTTTTAGGTAGGAGGGTCTCGGCTAAACACAGAAAGGGCTTCAGTTTCAAAGGGTGCAGGTTGAGCACAGGAAGAACATAGATCCAGGAACCATTGGTATAACAGTTGTAAATTGTCATAGGTGTGTTGGGAATGTAACAGAGCTGCAAGTGCTGATATAATGCACTGATGCTCAAATCATTATAGGCACTGGAAGCTGGCTAAAGCTGGAGATAAGTTCAGCCAAATTTTTGTGAAGAACTTAACAGTGTTCAGAAAGGATAGGCTAAACGCAGTTAGCGGTGGCACATTTGTTGTCGTTAGAAGTAGTTTATTTCGTAGCAAAATTGAAATAGATAGCTCCAATGAGTTGGTATGGGCAGAAGTCATTCTTGGCAACCAGAATAAAATAATAATTGGATCCTTTTACCGACCTCCCAACACAGATGACTTTAATTTGCCCTTTATATATTGGCAAAAATACATATTTAAATCCAGAGGAATGCATAAAAAATCATCTGAAATTGTGCTAACCACAATCTCTGAAAATTATTTCGAGTAGTTAGTTCATGAGCCCACACAAATAGTAAACGGTTGTGAAAACACACTTGAGCTCTTAGCAACAAATAATCCTGAGCTAACAACAAGCATCAAAATGGATACAGGGATTAGTGAATACAAATTTGTCATAGAATGACACCCAAATCCTCCAAAAATAAACAAAAATACACTTTGAATTAATAGAGGGAAACATTCCACATCGGAAAAATATACCTAAAAACAAAGATGATGTGACTTACCAAACGAAAGCGCTGGCAACAAACTGTTGCCTCATCAGGAAAGAGGGAAGGAGAGGGAAAGACGAAAGGATGTGGGTTTTAAGGGAGAGGGTAAGGAGTCATTCCAATCCCGGGAGCGGAAAGACTTACCTTAGGGGGAAAAAAGGACAGGTATACACTCGCACACACACTCATATGAGTGTGGAATGACTCCTTACCCTCTCCCTTAAAACCCACATCCTTTCGTCTTTCCCTCTCCTTCCCTCTTTCCTGATGAGGCAACAGTTTGTTGCGAAAGCTTGAATTTTGTGTGTATGTTTGTGTTTGTTTGTGTGTCTATCGACGTGCCAGTGCTTTCGTTTGGTAAGTCACATCATCTTTGTTTTTAGGTATACAAAAATATACTTTTTCAGAAAAGCAGATAAAAATTCATCAGAGAAATAGTATCTAAATCAATTGAGAGATTTGTACCAAATAAATTAACAAATGATGGATCTGATCCCCATTGGGACACAAAACGGGTCAGAACAGTGTTGCAGAGACAATGAAAAAAGCACGCCAAATTTAAACAAATGCAAAATCTCCAAGATTGGCAATTATTTACAGAAGCTTGAAATTCAGTGCGGACTTCAATGCATGTTATAATAGTTTACACAATGAAACTTTGTCTCAAAACCTGGCAGAAAATCTAGAAAAATTCTGGTCATATGTAAAGTATGCTAGCGGCAAAACACAATCAAAGAAATACTATCAGCAGCAATGCTGTCTGTCAAAGCAGAGTTACTGAATACACCCTTCCAAATTGCTTCATCAAAGAAGACAAAGTAAATATTTCAGAATTTGAATCAAGAACTATTGCCAACATGAGTGACTTAGAAAGAGATAGCCTCGGAGTAGTGAAGCCACTTAAATCACTTAATAAAAGCAAGTCTTTGGGTCCAAAATGTATACCAGTTAGGTATGCTGATGCAATAGCTCCACACTTAATAATCATATACAATCACTCACTCGACGAAAGGTCAGTACCCAAAGACTGGAAAGTTGTGTGTCACATCAATATTCAAGAAAGGTAGTAAGAGTAATCCGCTAAATTACATGCCCATATCATTGGCGTTGATATGCAGCAGGATTTTGGAACATGTATTGTGTCCAAACATTATGAATTTCTTCAAAGAGAATGGTCTATTGACACACAGTCAATATGGATTTAGAAAACGTCATTCTTGTGGCGCACAATTAGCTCTTTAAAGTCATGACGTATTGTGTGATATTGGCAAGGGGTTTCAAATTGATTCTGTATTTCTCGAGTTCCAGAAAGTTTTTGACACTATACAATACAAGCAGATTGTAGTGAAATTGTGTGCTTATGGAATGTCATCTCGGTTATGTGACTGGAATCATGATTTGCTGTCAGAGAGGTCACAGTTCGTAGTAGCTGACAGAAAGTCATAGAGTAAAACAGAAGTTATTTCTGGTGTTCCCCATGGTAGTATTATAGGCCATCTGCTGTTTCGTATCTATATAAGCAATTTAGGAGACAATCTGTCCAGATGTCTTGGGTTGTTTGCAGTACTGTCGTTCATCGTCTAGTAAACTCATCAGAAGATCAAATCAAATTGCAAAAGATTTTGAAAAGATATGTGTATGGTGCAAAAATTGGCAATCGACCCCAAATAATGAAAAGTGTAAGGTCATCCAGATGAGTGCTAAAAGGAATCCATTAATCTTTGGTTACACAATAAATCCGTCAAATCTAAAGGCCATAAATTCAACTAAATAGTTAGAATCATGAACAACTTAAATTGGAAAGAACACACAGAAAATGTGTGGATGGCAAATCAAAGACTGTATTTTATTGGTAGAACATGTAGAAAATGTAACAGATCTACTGCAGAGACAGACATTATGCTTGTCCATCCTCTTTTAGAGCACTGCTGCACGGTCTGGGATCCATACCAGGTAGGATTAACAGAATACATTGGGAAAGTTCAACAAGGAGCAGCACGTTTTGTATTATCGTGAAAAGGGGAGATAGTGTCACAGGCATGATAAAGGATTTGGGGTAGACATCATTAAAACACAGGTGTTTCTCACTGCGGCAGAATCTTCTCACAAAATTGTCATCGTCAACTTTCTCCTCTGAATGCGAAAATATTTTGTTGATGCTGACCTACATAGGGAGAAATGATCATCATAATAAAATAAGGGAAATCAGAGATTGCACGGAAAGATATATGTGTTTGTTTTTTGTGCGCTCTATTCGAGATTGGAATAATGGGGAATTATTGTGAACATAGTTCAATGAACCCTCCGCCAGGCACTTAAATGTTTTGCAGAGTATCGATGTAGATGTGTCTTTATTCAGTGACTACAACTAAAGATTGTAATTCTGAGCTCCTGTACACTTAATGACCAGTACTTTCATTAGCATACATTTAATGTGAGCAAGCACATCCATTCTACCAAGTTACCTTTAGAAATAACAAACTGATGACTCTATTTTCATAGTCTCTACTAATATTTGATAAATTATGCTTTATTCTGTTTCAGAATCAAGCTATGATTGTTGGTTATAACAAAGAACAAGATGCCTCAGGAGTAGCAGCAGCCAGCATGAAAACAGAAATTATAAATAGCAGTGGGGCAACTAGTCCCACAATAAAGTTACATCATGATTTAGAATATGAACCCAAAGAGATCGGGAGCTCTGTTAATGCTAGGAAAAACTCCTCCTTTCCAATTATAGATGCAGGAACACACTGCCAAAATGAAACCATATTAACATATGACAGATATGTTAAACATCCATCTTCAACTAACAAACTGGCTGCAGCTCATCTGCAGGTTGTCACTACTCACTGGAAATTTGGTAACATCAAAGTTTCTACGAACAGAAACTTAGACACATTTGATATAAGTAAAGCTGCAATCCACAGGCAGTGCTCAGCTTGTAATATCCATGCACATAAGGTGCCTGTAGACTACAAGGAAAAAAATGCTGTGGCAAAACCTCAGGCATGTGAGTTACCATTGACAGTTAGCTCTTACAGTGCACTCACTCATGATACTTGCACCGTAAGACAGAATTACAAGTTGCCTGATAAAATGAGTGTGTGTAGTAAAGTAACTGCAAATGCTGCGATCAAACGTAAAAGGCGGCACAATCAAAATGAAAGCGAAATTTGTGAGTTACCAAAGAAGAGAAGAGTGACAAGTGCAGGTATAGCCCCAGTAATTTTGGGACCTCCAAGTTTCCAAGAATTCAGCCCTTATCATGAAGGTGTGATGTCAGTATTCAATGCCTTGAAAACATTTCAAAATATTCTTGGTGGAGCTGAAGGCAGAAACAAAGTAGAATCAAATCTTACAGATCTTGGTGAAAATTTGGAGAATTGGCTTACGTTTCAAAGTAGTCTTTCAAGATTAAGGGCTGTGACTGGGGTTAATAGTGACAAAAAATTGAGAGAGATACGTAGATATATAATACGATATTTAAGAAACAGAAATGCAAATATGGCATTTTCCCAACAAAATGAAAAACTTTTATGTTCTTCTCCGGATTTGCGGATTTGTGATACACATTCTGACCGTCACACTAAAAGAGCCCTTATTATGAGGTCAGAAGAAAATGAAATTATAATGCAAGATTTATCCAAAGAATCTTGGCGGAGCACTCTTGGTAAAATTGGAGGAAGATGCTACAAAAATTCATCAGCAGTACAAATGAAGGTATAAAACATAAAGCTTTATCCTACATGTAACATTAACATACAGGGGCAAGAAAAAACCTTCTCAACCTGGCAGAGAAATAATTCTTTTTTAGGTAAAAGATATTCTTGTTTTTCGACATAATCCATTTTAGCTCAGTGCTCTTTATCCCGTATGTTTCCAGTAAATAGATATTTTTGACTTGTGATTCTACAAGGTCTTCAAAATACCCATCTACCCAACATTCCTTTTTGGGACAGCATGATGAACTAACATATGCAGCTTTGGTTGGGTTTTTGTTTCTGATCTTGAACAGTAACAAATAAGGGCAAAAGATTAGTTGGATTCTTCGTAAAATGACCTGTACATTTTTTAGAGACTTTTGGCATTCGCAGAAGCACTTAGCAGCAGTCCTCTTCCATAAAGTTTTCTCATACTTAATTATTAATGTAAAAGATACCAGATTCTTTCTTCTTATGCCTGTGAGATCAGTGATTTTCTAAAACTCTAATAATTGATCTTCTATACCATATTGTGCACTCTTGTGATAGTTTCATTTGTGACTGCTGTTATAGCACATCCCTGTGGATCATCAAGACAAATATGTACACATTTTAATTAAGTAAACCTTTTTAAACTTTAGCCAACTTTGGATGAATATCCATTGGCAACAAATTTTCAGAAACAAGGACTTTTATGTAAGAGCATGATATTCCAGTTAATCCATTTGAACAAATAAAACACACAACACAACTGCATTAAAAAGCTTTAAAAACAATACTATTCCACTGATATGTGTGAATTTCAAAAAGTTTACAAAAATAATATTTCATTGTTATCAACATCCAGGGTGTGAAATCATTCTCCTTGCCCCTGTAGATATTTGTGGTACATCTGTGCTAGGCAATTAGATTAAAGGTAAGTTGTAGTGTGATTAAATCATCTGCAAATTATTCAGTTTTTTCAATATTTTAAGGTATACACGTTCTGGAAACAAAAACCAATATAATGAAACTATTTGTTGTGGTATGTATTAAACTATGGTTCTTGTAATCATGTAAATAGAAAAAACAAGGAGCACAGTATTAAGTTGCCACAATTTGTGGGAAAAACACAGTAATGGTTTTGTGAACAATGATGAACAGAATAGTGCTTACTCTACATGTACTGGAATTATTGCCTTGGAAAATGCATTGTTCACAGCTTCACCCTAATGTTATTGAAATGATGTGTTTTGATCCGACATACATGTGTTAGTGATGACTGCTACCCATACCATTGGTTAATTCACATAGGCCTATGTTATTAATTTAGAGGCTGAGGAAAGGCTTTTATATATATATAAACAAAGATGATGTGACTTACCATACGAAAGCACTGGCAGGTCGATAGAAACACAAACATACACACAAAATTCAAGCTTTCGCAACAAACTGTTGCCTCATCAGGAAAGAGGGAAGGAGAGGTAAAGACGAAAGGATGTGGGTTTTAAGGGAGAGGGTAAGGAGTCATTCCAATCCCGGGAGCGGAAAGACTTACCTTAGGGGGAAAAAAGGACAGGTATACACTCGCACACACACTCGTATCCATCCGCACATACACAGACACAAGCAGACATTTTCTCTGCTTGTGTCTGTGTATGTGCGGATGGATATGAGTGTGTGTGCGAGTGTATACCTGTCCTTTTTTCCCCCTAAGGTAAGTCTTTCCGCTCTTGTGGAAAGTTACTTACCCTCTCCCTTAAAACCCACATCCTTTCGTCTTTCCCTCTCCTTCCCTCTTTCCTGATGAGGCAACAGTTTGTTGCGAAAGCTTGAATTTTGTGAGTATGTTTGTGTTTGTTTGTGTGTCTATCGACGTGCCAGCGCTTTCGTTTGGTAAGTCACATCATCTTTGTTTTTAGGTGTGTGTGTGTGTGTGTGTCTATGTCTATGTTATATATATATATATATATATATATATATATATATATATCTCTGCCCAAACTCTTTGCCTTTACAAATGTCTGCTTGTGTCTGTGTATGTGCGGATGGATAGTAAATGAAGAAAATATATCAAAAATATAACAAGACAAATGTCATAGAAAACATACAGTTTTCTATGACATTTCTAGGAAATGTCATAGAAAACATACAGTGATAGAGATAAAATCCCTCCAGAGTTTGGGGACACAGAGAAGAGTGGATTGCATGGGGAAAAAAATATGCTATTGACAATTTTGCATCACAACTTTTGTAAAATGTCACCTGCTGTAACTATTGCACTTCACTGCAAAGCTATAGTTAGGGAATATTTGTGTGAATTCAAAGTTGGGAGATAAATGAAGCACATCTTAGAAGTGAAGGCCAAATGAATAAAAAGTACGTAATCATTGAATTGGATAGACAGAAAATCTACTCACCAAGCGGCTGCAGAACACACACATAAAAGACTGTTGTGACTGGCAAGCTTTCGGAGCCAGTGGCTATTTCTTCAGGCAGAAAGGTTGAAGGGAAAGGAAGAAGGGTGCAGGAAAAGGACTGGAGAGGTCTAGGAAAGGGGTAGATTTTGGGAAAGTCACCCAGAACTGCGGGTCAAGGGAGACTTACTGTACAGTATGAGAAGGAATGTCTGATTGTTGGGGACTGCATTGGACAAGATTTGAAAACCTGAGAGCTTAAAAAAAGTTGGAAGATAGGGTAATAGCAAGACAGAGATTACTACTGAAACATCTTGCACGAGTTAATAAGAGTGGGAATCTAGGTGCATTTTACATAACAGAGGTGGGAGGGGGCCGGTGAAAATTAGATGGTAAAGACAATTAAATATGTAGAAAACTAAAACAGAGTGAAGCAAAGAGTAGTTACAGTGAAGAAAAGATGAGACTTAAGAAATTAATGTAAATTTAGGCCAGGTGGGGGGGTGAGAACCAAGGACACATTGTAGTGCTAGTTCCCAACTACAGAGTTCTGAGAAACTGGTGTCCAGGGGAAGAATCCAGGTGGTGTGTGTGATAAAACAGGCGCCGAGGTCACAAATGCCATGTTGTAGGGCACACTCTGCAACAAGATATTGCAAGTTGCCGGTGTACACCCTCTGCCTGTGCTCATTCACCTTTGGTGGTAGTCGTGCTGATGTAGAAGGCTGAACAATGTTTAGAGAATAGCTGGTACATGACGTGTTATTTTGCAGATGGCTATACCTTTGATAGTATATGTTTTGACAGTTACAAGGCTATTATAGGTGGTAGGAGGATGTATAGAGCAAGTCTTGCAGTGGGCATGATCACAGGGATAGGACCCATAGGGTACGCAGATGGGTGCAGAAGGAGAATAGGGTCTGACAAGAATATTGCGGTGATTGGGAAGGTGATGGATAGCTATTCTAGGTGTGGTGGGCAAAATTTCAGACAGAACGGATCTCATTTCAGGGTATGATTTTAGGAAGTCATGGCCCTGTCGAAGTAGTTGATTGACACACTCCAGACCAGGATAATACTGAGTCACCACCTGGTGTGCTCCAAAGCTGGAGGGATTAGCAGTACCAGGGTTGGATGTGATGGCCCAGGAAATCTGCTTTTTAATTAGGCTGATGGGGTAATTATGAGCAGTGAAGGCTGAAGTGAGAGTAGTGGTGTATTGGCTGAAGTGAGTGTGGTGGTGTATTGCTGCAAAGAGTCTGCATCCAAGCAAATGCATTTGCCTCAGATACCAAGGCTGTACGGGAGGGAACGTTTGACATGGAAAAGATGGCAACTATCAAAATGTAAGTACTGTGGTTTGTTGGTAGGTTTAATGTGGACGGAAGTGTGTAGCTGGCCTTCGGTGAGGACAAGATCAACATCAAGGAAAGTGGTATGGGATTCAGAATAGGACCCTGTGAAATTTAATTTTGGTAAGGTATTCAATGATTCCAAGAATTTTAGCAGCTCAGCCTCACCAAGAGTCCATATGGTAAAGATGTCATCAATGTACCAAAATCAAACCAGAGCCTGAAGATGTATGGATCCCAGGAAAGCCCCCTCCAAGCAACCCTTGAAAAGTTTGCCAGCGACACATGAAAAGTTTGGCGTAGGAAGGAGCCGTCCTGGTTCCCATGGCTGTACCCCTGATCTGTTTGTATGTCTGCCCCTCAAAGGTGAAGTAGTTGTTAGCAAATGTAAAGTTAATTAAGGTGAGTAGGAAGGATATCATAGATTTGGAGTCAGGTATGTGCTGACTGAGGAAATGTTCAGCAGCAGACCGACCATGTACGTGGGGGATGTTGGTATAGAGGGAGGTGGCATCACTGGTGACAAGCAAGGGGTGTGATGGAAGTGGGATGGGCACAGATTTCAGACGATATCTAGGAAATGAAATTTCCTGGCAGATTAAAACTGTGTGCCAGACTGAGACTCGAACTCGGGACCTTTGCCTTTCGCAGGTAAGTGCTCTACCATCTGAGCTACCCAAGCACGACTCACGACCTGTCCTCACAGCTTCAGTTCTGCCAATACCTCATCTCCTACCTTCCAAACTTCACAGATGCTCTTCTGCAAACCTGTGGCTAAGCTATGTCTCCGCAATATGCTTTCTTCCAGGAGTGCTAGTTCTGCAAGGTTCACAGAAGAGCTTCTGTGAAGTTTGGAAGGTAGGAGATGAGGTACTGACAGAACTGAAGCTGTGAGGACAGGTCGGATGAGATCACTTGCCTGCAAAAGGCAAAGCTTCAAAGTTCGAGTCTCGGTCCAGCACATAGTTTTAATCTGCCAGGAAGTTTCATATCAGCGCACACTCCACTGCAGAGTGAAAATCTCATTCTGGATCTAGGAAATGGTTGCTATCTTTGATGTAGGAGGGGAGTCTTTGTACTATGGGTTGCAGGTGTTGATCAACTAAGGCAGATATACGTTCGGTGGGTGCTTTGAAGCCAGCAACTATAGGACAGCCAGGATGATGGGGTTTGTGGGTCTTAGGAAGAAGGTAAAAGATGGGGTGCATGGTTTGAGTGGAGTGAGAAGTTCTATGGATTGAGGTGTTAGACCTTGTGAGGGGTCTTAAAACATATCCTTAGCCCTGACATAATGAGGTGCCTTGAAAGTAATGACCTTCTCCCTACCAGTCAGCATGCACCAGTAACACTGGTCATGCGTAACCAAACTCTTACTTTTCTCACATTACATCCTGAAACCATGGAACAAGGCAGCCAGTAGATACAGAATTTCTTGACTTACAAAAAGCATTTCACTCGGTATCACATCAAAGCATATTAAAAAAATTACGGCCATAAGTAATATCAAATAAAATTTGTAACTGTATTGAGGATTTCTTCGTACGGAGGACACAGCATGGATGGAGAGTTCAGATGTAAAAGTAGCTTCACCCGTGTTCCAGGGAAGCATACTGGGCCCTAGTAGTTCATGTAGCCTCAGACTCTTAGGAACAGGTGGCAGACTTCAGTTCATTGGGTAAGTGCAATCAGTCTACAAAGGAGATTGCTTATAAAACACTCATGTGACAAAGAAGGGCAGCATGAATGATCATAGGTTTGTTCGATCCAGGGGTAGCTCCACGGAGATGCTGAAAGACTTGAATCAACATATGATTGAAAATAGATGCGCTAATTACTTTGTGACAGCCTACTTACAAAGTTTCAAGAACCACCATTAACTGAAGAATTTAGGATTATATTACAATCCTTTGTGTACTGCTCCCATATGAACCGAGATGAAAATTTACTCATTATAGCACGTACAGATGGATTTAAGCTGTCTTTCTTACATACACCGTACTTGATTTTATGGAGAAGAAATTTTAATATGTGGTGCAATTGGAAGTGCCCTCTCCCATGCAATTCACAGTGGTTTGCAGACTGCAGATATAACTAAATACCTGACATTTTTGGATTTTGAGTGATCAGTGAATTCAATGTAAGGACGCTTCCTATAATTTGTGAAGTTTGTTATTGGCTTGATCGCATATAGGTACACTGGATTATAAGCTTCAACAGGACTAAGTTGCCATCTTTGGATCAACAGCATACAGATTATGAAATCATACTATGCAATAAACTGCACATTTGTTTTATTACCATCGCAGTGGACTTATGACAAAACTGAGCTTCCTTGAGGTAAGCGTCTATTTTTTTATTTACTTATTTTTCAACAATATTTTGCAAACATGTATAACACAGTTATATTTTTTAATGTTCTACTCTCTTTATTATGAGTCCATTATGATGGTAGAAAACAAATGTGCAGTTTATCACACAACATGATTTCGTAGCCTGTTCACTGTGGATCTCAAGACAAAGGCTTAGTCCCGTTGAAACTAGTAATCCAGCGTACCTACATGCGATTAAGGCAATTAAAAAACTTCATGTCTGAAGCTTTCTTAACATGAATGTAAATGTCAAACCAGGCACTTGTTGAGAGAGAGCTCTGAAACCAAGCAAAAATATAGAAACTTTATTGGTTATGTTCAGAATCACATACATATCATTCTCTGCCACATTTCATAAAATTTACTTGTCTCCCATTGCAATTTACTTTACTTTGTCTGAAATTTTATTCTCTGGTCTACTATTTTCTTTTCTTTTGCCACTATTCATATTGTTTCATCTCTTGAAAGTATTCTGAAGTATTATTTTACATTTTCTAAAATTCTACAGTTTATTATAAATTCTTCCAAAGAAGATAGTTGTTGACAGGTGCGTATATTACCCAACTATCAGTCTAATAACTCATGGTTGCAAAATAATGCTGACAAAAAAAAATGTAAAAAAAAAGACCTATAGCAGCTCACCTCAGGGAAGCTCAGTTGTGGTTCTGAAGCAACGGCAAACCTTTGTTTACAGCATTTGTGGCTTTAGAGAAGGCATTTGACAACGTTATTTTGAGCATAATACTACAATCTTTGAAATTCTGAAGCAAAAGGTTATTCACAATTTGTGCAGAAACCAGACTGCAGTTGTACGAGTTGAAGTACATGAAAGGGAAGAAGAGAACAGAAGCTTTTAAAATATGGTGCTATAGGTGAATGTTGAAGATTAGATAGGTAAATCAGATAATGGGTGAGGTGGTACTGAATCAAATTGGGGAAAGAAGAAATATAGGGTACAACTTCATTAAAGGTGGAGTTTGGTTGATAAAACACATTCTGAAGCATCACAGAATCATCAGTTTGGTAATGGAAGGAAAGTTTGAGGATGAAAATTGTAGAGGAAGACCAAGACTTGACAACAGTAAGCAGGTTCAAATGGATGTAGGTTGGGATGTAGGTTGCAGTAGTTATGCAGAGCTGAAGAGGCCGCACAGGATACACTATAATGTGGACAGCTGCACTAAACTAGTATTTGGACTAAAGATCACAATAACAAACAGTTGTGTTTTAGAATAAATCCTTATAAGTGTGATTAAAGCTTGCACACTAAGGGTTCTGTACAAACTTAATTATGTGTGCAGATAGTTCATCCATCCCAGGAAACAAGAATCTCTTCAAAAGGCTGCCAGTTTAGTTCCTTCAGCACCTGTGTGACACTCTCCCATGGATCAATCAAACTTGTGAACATTTGTGTTGCCCTTCTCCATATACGTTCAATATCCCCTGTCAGCCCTATTTGGTATGGATCCCACACAATTGAACAATATTCTACAATCAGTCACACAAGTGATTTCTAAGCAATCTGCTTCGCAGACCAACTGCACTTGCCCAGTATTCTACCAATAAACTGAAGTCTACCACCTGCTTTACCCACAACTGGGCCTTTATGATCCTTCCATTTCATATCCCTATAAAGTGTTATACCCACTTATTTGTAAGAGTTGGTTGATTCCAGCAGTAACTCACTGATATTGTAGTCACAGGATACTACATTTGTTCATTTTGTGAAGTGTACGATTTTACATTTCTGAACATTTAAAGCAAGTTGTCAATCTTGGCACCACTTTGTAATCTACCAAGCTCTGACTGAATATTATGCAGTTTCTTACAGACAGTACTTCATAGTAGATAAGTACGTGATCCGCAAAAAGTCTGAGGTTACTATTAATATTGTCTGCATGGTCATTAATATATAACAGGAACAGCAAGGGTCCCAACACACATTCGTAGAACACATCTGAAGATATTTCTACATCTGACAATGACTCTCCATCCAAGATAACATGCTACATCCTCCCTATCAAAAAGTCCTCAATCCAGTCACAAGTTTCACTTGGTACTCCATATGATAATACTTTTGACAATATGTGTAGGTGTGGTACTGATTCAAATGCTTTTCAGAAATCAAGAAATTCTGCACCTACCTGACTGCCTTGATCCAAACCTTTCTGTATGTCATGTGAAATAAATGGGAATAGGATTTCACATGATTGATGTTATCGGAATCCACAGGTTGGCACTGAGGAGGTCATTCTGTTCAAGATACCTCATTCTCTAGTGACCTCAATGTTGACAGGATGTTAAACCCAATCTTCCTTCCCTCTCAAGGTACATCATTATGTTGAGCTCAGAATAAGTACTAAGACTCCACAACACACTGATGTCAAGGATACTGGATGGTCATTTTGAGGGTCATTTCTACTACCCACTACCCTTCTTGTAGATGGGTGTGACCTGTGTTTTTTTTCTAAGGACTGGGCACAGTTTCTTGTTCACAGAATCTACGCTAGATTACAGTTAGAAAAGTTGGTAACTCAGCTGGAAATTCGGTAGAGAATATGATAGGGATTCCATTGCACCCTGAAGCTTTGTCAATTTTAACGATTTCAGCTGTTTCTCAAAACCAGTGACACTAGTACTTATTTCATTCTTCTTTTCAACTGTACAAGGATTAAATTGGGGCACTTCTCCTGGGTTTTCACTTGTAAAGGAGCATTTGGAAACAGAATTAAGCATTTCAGCCTTTGCCTTGCTACCCTAAATTTCAGTTCCTGTCTCAATCACTAGGGACTGGACGCCAACTTTGATGCCACTAATAGTCTTTATATAGGACCAGAATTTGTTTGGGTTTTGTGAAATATCATTTGACAATATTCTGTCTGAAGGCATCAATGCACTGTTCTCTTGACAGCAAAATATGTTTCATTCAGCTTTTCTGCATCTTTAGCTCTGTTTCACACCTATTATGCAGTAATCTCCATTTCTTCAGAAGTTTCTTTACAGTGACTGTATACCAAGGAGGGTCCCCCCATTGTGGACTATTCTCTATCTATCCAAAACATAGCCAACTATTCTTTTAAACTTGAGCCTTAGTTCCTCTACATGCTCCTGTCCTGAGCTGAAAGTTCCTCACTGAGATACGGCACTAGTGCTCTTTTTTTTTTTAACTGAACATATATATCTTTCTGGTTATATTAGTTTCCTTTGTACTGTGTTAACCATTGTTGCTACAACTGCATCATGGTTACTGATATCATTTTCGATATGGACATCCTCAAAGAGGTCAGGTATTTGCTACCATTAGATCCAATATATTCTTATCATGGGTGGTGTTCCTAACTACCTATTCTAGGTAGTTTTCAGAGAAGCATTTAGTATGGTTTCACAGGGTATCTTATCGTGCCCACCACTAACAAAACTGTAATTTTCCCAATTAACTGCTGGATGAAAAAAGTCTCCACCGATGATTACGTACGACTGGGGAACTTATGTGCAAGTGAACAGAGGTTTTTTCTTAAGTTTTCAGTTACACAGGAGATGTGTATGGTGGACAATAGAAGGATCCAATTATCATATTTTGCCACCCCCAATCTTGAGTCTTACCCAAACAATCTCACATGCAGCTTCAATTTCTATCTCGGTGGATTTGAGTTTCTTGTGTACTGTCACAAAAATTCCACCTGCATTTCCCATTTGATATACACCCAAATATGACATAAAGTTGAACTTGATATGTATAGTGTACTTGTTAGAAAAATGGTCTTAACAGACAAGTGGGTGGGCACAGACAGACAGGCAGCCAGCCAGCTAACAAGTGACCAAACATTTGGATTTTTTTTTCCATGTGTAATAATTGCAAATTAACAATATTCAGATTTTTTCCTTTAGGTGTACTGTGAAACATTACTCCTTGACAAATTTCATGATTCTAAGTCAGTCAGAAGCCCCATATAGGCCTTGATGGGTGAGTTTGCAAGAGTCGAAATATGTTTTATAACGTTTGATTCCATAGGGGACTGACTGACATTTAAAAGCTTATGCAACTGTACAGTTAATAAGGCACACATGTTACTTTATTGTAACTGGTTCTTCACATGTTCTCTAGCACTGACCCTAGCCACACAGTGACTGAAATTTACATATGCAATAAACATCATTTGTGACTGACTGCTGTGCAATTTACTACTTGAGATCAAAATCTGTGATGTAAAAAGCCATATCTTTTGATTGCATTGACTTACACACTTCACATTTTTGCACCATCAAGTGACTGTAGACCTATTAGATTAGATTGGTACTTGTTCCATAGATCATGAATACGACACTTCGTAATGATGTGGAATGTGTCAGTTTAATAAAAGGTGTCTATACAAGATATTACATTACACAAAATATTACACGACACTTTTTTTTGGAAGGGGGGGGGGTTAGGGAAATTACCCACTTTCTATATCCAAAAATTCATCTAATGAGTAGAAGGAGTTTCCATTAAGAAGTTCTTTTAATTTCCTTTTAAATGCTATATGGCTATCTTTCAGACTATTAATGATGCTATTAGGTAAGTGACCAAAGACTCTTGTGGCCGCATAATTTACCCCCTTCTGAACCAAAGTTAGATTTAACCTTGAGTAGTGAAGGTCATCCTTTCTCTAATGTTGTAGCCATGTACACTGCTATTATTTTTGAGTTCGTTTGGATTGTTAATAACAAATTTCATAAGTGAATATATATATTGTGAGGCTACAGTGAAGATCTCTAGGTCTTTAAATAAGTGTCTGGAGGATGATCTTGTATGAGCTCCAGCAATTATTCTGATTACACGCTTTTGTGCAATGAACACTCTTTTACTCAATGATGAGTTACCCCAGAATATGATGCCGCACGAAAGCAGAGAATGAAAATAGGCTTGGTAAGCTAATTTACTGAGATGTATATCACCAAAATTTGCAATGACCCCAATAGCATAAGTAGCTGAACTCAAACGTTTCAGCAGATCTTCAATGCGTTATTTCCGGTTCAACCCCTCATCAATGCATACACCTAGAAATTTTGAATATTCTACCTTAGCTACCGATTTCTGATCAAAGTCTATATTTATTAATGGTGTCATTCCATTTACTGTGTGGATCTGTATATACTGTGTTTTGTCTAAGTTTAATAAGAGCCCATTTGCAGAGAACCACTTAATGATTTTCTGAAAAACATCGTTTACGATTTCACCAGTTAATTCTTGTCTGTTGGGTGTGATAGCTATAGTTGTATCATCAGCAAAAAGTACCAGCTTTGCATCATCATGAATATAGAATGGCAAGTCATTAATATATATTAAGAACAGCAGAGGACCCAAGACCAAACTTTGCGGCACCCTATTCTTGATTGTTCCCCAGTTCGAGAAATCACCAGTTTTTTGCATATTATGTGAACTACTTATTTCAACTTTCTGCACTTTTCCAGTTAAACCATTTGAGTGCTGTCCCATTCATACCACAGTACTTGAGCTTATCTAGAAGTAATCCATGATTTACACAGACAAAAGCCTTTGAGAGACCACAAAAAATCCCAGCGGGTGACTTCCGGTTACTCAGAGCATTTAATGTTTCATTAGTGAAAGTGTATATAGCATTTTCCATTGAAAAACCTTTCTGGAAACCAAACTGACATTTTGTTAAAACTTTATTTTTACAAAGGTGTGAAGCTACTCTAGAATACATTACTTTTTCAAGAATTTTGGATAAGGCAGTCAGAAGAGAGATTGGGCGGTAGTTGTTGACATCAGACATGTCCCCTTTTTTATGCAGTAGTTTAACAATGGCATACTTCAGTCTATCTGGGAAAATACCCTTAATATGTGACATAAATTACAACTTGATATGCCTATCCATTCCTTAGAAAATAGTGGAGATGCTGAGTCGTGATAGGCACAATAAAAAGATTCACACAGTTGTGCCTATCACGACTCAACATCTCCGCTATAGGGTGAGCAGCAGCTTTCCTTCTCTCGTATTGTTACATTCCATCCTGGATTTTCCATTGTTTGATTCACTCCTGAGAAAAGGGATTTTTAACAGACAGGCAGACAACAAAGTGATCCTATAAGGGTTCTGCTTTTACCGACTGAGGTATGGCATCCCAAAGATTAATAATAAAGTCTGCCGATTGTCTTAACCGTAGCTTGTTTTATTACAGGTTAACCTTTCAAAACACAGCTTCATCTTAAGAACTAGAGCTTTGTTTTATCAATGTAACGCAAAACAGTTATCTTTTGGAGGTCTTACTGAATATTCAGTGAAGAAGTGCCAAAATAATTTTGCAGTATTTTAAATGTAATCATGAAGCTGTGTTTGTTGATGATTCTTTGCGTAAGAGATTGCAATCAACTTTCTTTTTCATGTTATTTACTCTGTTGACATACTACTCTGCCTACAGTTTTATCAAAGAGGATCCTGATGCGACTGGACAGTAAAGTTTTTCATAGATGATAACACAGTTCACATGTACAAGATGTGGGACAGGATGTTTGTTTTCCTTCATGTTCAAAACAGGTGGGTCCCTCGTATCCTAGGGCCTGAGTGACCTGTCACTCCTCTCTAACTGTCCTCCTAAATCCTCCCTTGCTACCCAATGGAGAAACTAATAGTTCACAAAGCCAGGTTATACTTTAAAACATGTATAGCAGCTACACCAGAACTTGGCCTTCTGAAAGTAAGCACAGAAAGCTGGACGAGGGTGTTTGTAAAGTGTATTAGTGGCTAGTGTGTGTGTGTGTGTGTGTGTGTGTGTGTGTGTGTGTGTGTGTGTGTATGTGTGTCTCTCTCTCTCTCTCTCTCTCTCTCTCTCTCTCACTCACTCACACACACACACACACACACACACACACACACACACATGCTCTTCCATCTGTCTCTATACTTGTTTCAAAACCCTGTAAAGCTATCTGCATCAGTAAGCAGATATTATATACTGTATTCTTATGTAACATCTTAGCTTTAGTCATGTTATAATTACATAAACTGTAGAGTAATACACATGTGTTTTGTGAAAGTAACATTCAATATTCATGTTTCATTAATCTTGTAATGAGCAACATAATACAACTTTGTTACATAACATTTAGGTGTAAGCATCAGTAAATTTGGTTCAAAAATAAGTTGTGC
Organism: Schistocerca piceifrons; assembly: GCF_021461385.2. Taxonomy (NCBI): domain Eukaryota; kingdom Metazoa; phylum Arthropoda; class Insecta; order Orthoptera; family Acrididae; genus Schistocerca; species Schistocerca piceifrons. Next base: position 82,653,379 of record NC_060141.1, read on the forward strand.
ACTGTCTAGTATGTAAATTACAATGTCACCTTCAAAACAAGTATAAAATTCCTTTGCATAGCAGTATTCTCTAAAATTGTAGCATCAACTTTGGAAACAACGTATGCAGAATACTATGCCAGTAGTGTAAATAATACATAATAATACTTCAAAACAAGTATAACATTCATTTGCATAATTTTCCAGACTGGTTAACTGTGTAGCGTGCTATCCCATGATGGCCTTGTAGCAATGAGGAATATCATGCACTCTGTCTCTATCACACCATTCAGTTTCTGGATGTCACCAGCACCGTGTGTGGCACTACTTCCACTATCTGCTGCATTTGCCCTCGCAATTGTTCATATGACTGGTGCAACTTACCATACTCACTGCTCATTTCCTTCAGCAAGTCTTCTCCTTCCATCTTGCTCCGTAATTCCATAAACACATCTCCAAATGTCTCAAATGCCTACCTGGCAGTATTCAAGGGAGTTAAGATTTCTATAGTTTTCTTAAATCTTGGTGTAGTTGATACTGAGATAACTCTTTGAATGTTATAGTCATTTTTTTGTAAATGAAGTAATATTACTGTTGCACTGTTATACCTGCCCAATGTAAACCTACACGTCAAAAACTCATGTGTTGGTAAATAAAACACTAAAAGCAAGAGGACATCACTTACAAAAAAATTTAAAGGCTGTGGATCCATATTACACTCTTTCCAAACTCTTACCTAAACATTATTGGGCATTAAACTCTGTCCTTCCTTACACTTTTTTGTTTCTTGTGACTCTTGGCTCTTTGTGTGTTAGCTACACTTAATGAATTCTTCTCAGGAAATCAGCTGAATAATATGTTTTGATGACAAGTTTCTTTATTTCTTGTCATATTGTGGCAGCCAATATTGCAAAGATCCTGGTCAAGGACAACGTGAATACTGTTTTCCGCTGTGCATGAAGAATTAGGAACATGCTGGCTTGTAGGGCAACCTGTGTGGGAGTGGCCATCAATATGTCAGTTAAACACAACTCTGCGTTCCACAGATCTATGTAGAATGTATGAGGAGCATCCACCTTGGCTACACAGACAAGTCATTGATAGCAGGGCACTGTATCATCCAGGGACTCATGTAGCTTTGAAGACACACAAGTGCCTGTTGTACCAGGCATTTCTGGGATTCTATATTCAAGGAAGCAGTAGAAATAAGAGTGCAAATCTAATGAAAGACACAGTGGCTTCCATCTGTATGGGTGGAACATGCTGGTGGTTGCCCGCAGACACCCATCCGCCACCTTTACCCCCACTGCTTGGGATTCTCAGTTCCTAGCTACTGGTGTGAGTCCAGAAGATGAAAATTACATAGAGTTGATAAATAACAGCATCCAGTAGCGCCCAGGTACTTCACCAGAAGGTGAGCAGTAAGAAACTTGTTGAAACGTTGCTCCAAAACAAACATATTATTCACCTGATTTTGTGAGATTCGCCAGTACAGTTAACTTAGAAAGCCTGCATTTGCTTTTAGCTGTATGTTTTCAATGTGTTACTTCATCCAAAATATGATTGAGGAGAACAAACTTCTAGAACTCTGAAATTTATTAAATTTTTCTTTGAGGATAGATTGCTGCTTCCTATATAGTGGAGATGTTGAGTCACAGACAGGCAGAACAAAAAGACTTTCCACATCACTTATTTTCCATTGTTTGATTAAGTTTTTTCCGTATAATTTTGTGTTATACTTCTATTGGTAATTACAGTTTTTCCTGTATAAGCTGAAATTAAGGCTAAAACTAATTTTTTTTCTCTCTCTCAATTCACAGTCTGAGTCACACGTGTGCTCTAGTGGTAGTCAACAAACATGTGTATCAAGTCAGAGTCAAGAGCTGAGAGCATTCAACTCAACTGTTAGCATTAAGCAACAAACTGTAGAAGAAAATAATTCATTACAAGACAACCTTCATAAGTTAAAAATGTGTGAGCCTGCAGTAGAACACATTGGTGAAACTGAGAGTTCAAATGTCCAAAATGTCAAGGTAACACTTTCATAACTTTATAGTACTGTGCTTAATTTTTCTCCACAACTGTCTATATATTTCTTCTAATTTAAATATAACACAAAAGGCCATCATCATAACTGGACAACAAACACACACACACACACACACACACACACACACACACACACACACGTGCAAATAAAAATTCATATACACGTGACAACAGTTTTTCTGGCTGCCAAGGCCAGACTGCCATATTGTGTAATTATATATTGTGTACATTGTTAGAAGCCAACTGGTCAAAATTCACTAGCGAACTAGAACATAATATACAGTGAATCCCATCTACAATAGGAAAATTATAAGTGCTTTACAGGATTAGTATGTGCCATCGCAAAGAAACATATCCCAAGAGGATACAGGAAGGCTTATGTCCCTGGTTGGAATCTTAAATGTAACGAGCTATGTGAAGAATATAAAATCAGCGGTGACCCTGAAATCGCAGATGAGTTACTAAATTCCCTAGACTCAGCTAGAAGAGAAAAATGGATCAACCCCATGCAAAATACAAATTTTCAGCACTCCAGCCAAAAAGTGTGGTCTCTTTTACAGAAACTTGGTAGCAGTACTCCTAAATTCAGTGCTAAGCACTCCAAGATACAACCAGATGCAATAGCAAACAGATTAGTTAGTCTGACAAAAAAACGTGCCGACAGTGACGAGAAAGAGGCAAAAAGAATTCGTTCAGAATTAAAATCAAAAATGTCCCAGACTGCAGCAGTTTCTCAGTTTTCACTTGGTATCATGGCTGTTGAGGTTTCATCTGCACTAAAGGAAGTAAAATCAGGAAAAGCAGCTGGACTAGATGATATTTAACCAGAATTCCTATCACTCTGTGGTCCTAGAACAACTGAACGGCTTTGCTAAATTTTACATCAACATCTTACGCAATGGACAGCTACCACCAATACTCAAAAGAGCTATAATTGTCGCAATACTGAAACCTGGAAAAAATGGAGATAATGCAGAAGATTGTAGGCCTATTGCCCTCCTGAGTGTCTGCTATAAGCTGCTGGAAAGAGTAATATATAATAGAATCTCAGCTACAACCGTAGATCACATACCAATAGAGCAAGCTGGCTTTAGACCAAAGCGCAGTTGTACTGACCAGGTGCTGGCCCTAACAAGTCACATAGAGTGTTTCAGGACTGCAAGAAGACTGTAGCTGTGTTTGTGACCTGACATCAGCATACGACACAATTTAGCAAAAAGCGATGATCATAAAATTCCTTAAAATAATCCCCTGCAAAACACTTGTTGAACAACATGTTGGCCAGCAGAGTAGTTGAAGTGCACCTAAATGGCAACGTAAGCAGACCTTACAAACTGAATGATGGACTACCACAAGGATCGGTCCTTGCCCCATTGCTGTTCAACATATACACTGCGGATTTACCAGCTACTACTGCTAGAAAGTTTATGTACACTGACGATCTTGCATTACCCCCAGGGGGTCCACAACTCTTTTGTGGATATGTGCTTGGCGAGCATGGGGCCCCGAGCTAGTGCAGTTCTCCCTTTCTGGGCTGCCCTACCCCCTTCCCTATCCCTCCTCGTCCCCAATCCCCCCCCCCCTTACCACCCCTTCACACTCCCTCTTTTTGGGAGTAATGTATTGAGCCTTCATCCGGAGACGGACATTTGAAAACTCCTGGATCCGTTTCCTTTGTTTTTTTCCATCCTCACGCTTTCTTCCTCTATTGGTCTTTCCCTACGTTCACTCTTCTCCTTGCTTTCATTCCCTTACTTCTGTCTCTGCCTCATTCTCCTTGCCCTGTTCTCCTTGTCTTCTTTTCCGTGTCTTATCCTCCACTTTGGCGTTTGAGATTCTTTCTTCTATCCCTCTCTCTCTTTCCTCTCTTCTTTCCTCCCTGTGCGTGTCTGAAGGCCGACCCACGCGTTCGCATGCGTAGCCAGTGACGGGGTAACGCGTAATTCCCCGCCCTGGGTAGACAAGTAAGGCACGCATATACCTCCTGGTAAAGACCAGGCCCAGGGAGGGGTGATTGCCTGAGCTGTTACCTACCGAACGTGCCGATTGGTCCCTCCATCCGTTTCTCGGGAGGTGTGACCTGAGGTGTGGACAATCACCTAAGGAGGGAGTGCCCTCTGAGAGGGCCCCACAAGAAAGGAGCACGCCATCGGAGACACTGGCAATCGTGGAGGATTCATCTGCAATGGATTTCTGTTCTTCTTCTTCTTCTTCTTCTTCTTCTTCTTCCCTGTCTTCTGCCCAAAATGAAACTCCTGTTCCAAAAATCCTACCACCAGCACCGAAGTTTCTTGTTGTCACCAGAACTGAAGGTCACAATTTCTCAACAGTCAACCCATTCGTCATTCAGAAGGGCGTAGATGCGATTGCAGGACCAGTGAAATCTTGTACTCGATAAATTGCGCAACGGTACCTTGCTGTTGGAGACAGAAAGCACCTTCCAGGCCCAAAAATTACTTCAAGCCACTCTCTTACACACATTTCCTGTACAGGTGGAGGCCCACCGCACCTTGAATTCGTCATGTGGCGTGGTGTATACTATGTCACTCGACGGACTAACTGATGAGGAGATTCTGTCTTTCCTCTCTGATCAGGAAGTGACCAGCCGTCCATCAGGTCATGAAAAGGGTCAACAAGGAGCTCATACCGACCCGAACCCTGACATTCGACAATGTGCAATTGCCTTCACGAATTAAAGCGGGTTATGAGATCATTTCTGTTCGGCCGTATTTACCCAGCCCTACAAAGTGTTACCAATGTCAGCTGTTTAACCATAAACGGCAGTCTTGTTCAAGTGCAGCTAAATGCGTTACCTGTGGCAGGGACGCCCATGAGGGTGACTGTCCACCTCCGTCCCCTCGTTGCATTAACTGTATGGGCGACCATGCTGCCTCCTCTCGCGACTGCCCCGTCTACAAAGATGAGAAAAGTATACAGGAAATTTGAGTGAAAGAGAAGGTGTCGACCTCGGCTGCTCGCAAGTTATTCAATAGCAGAAAGCCCACTGTGCTTCCGGCAGGTCAATACAGTACTGTTCTCGCCTCTCCTCAGCCTACCAGGGAGGTAGCTACACAGACATGTGATCTAACATTTAGCGATTCGGTCATCAGATCAGCCAGTGCTAAGATAGCCCGATCAACGTCTCCTCTTCCTCCCGCCAACCCTAAGGCACAAACCTCATCATCTGCTACTGCTAAGACGAGGACCTCTAAATCAGATGCTTGGACCTTCAAAAAAGAACCGACACGCGAAGATTTCTTGCGTACACAAACTTCACAGCCATCAACTGTTCTTTTGACAAAACGTAATTCTTCAAAGAAGGCTCATAGAAAAAAAGAGTTCTCCATCTCCGCCGAGGCACGTTTCTTCTCCTGTGCCACCCGGCGGTTGTCGTCCCCGGCCATCTTCAGTTTCGCCAGGCCGCACCGCTGGTAGCTGATCACTGGCCTTTCACCGGAAGAGGAAGCAGCCCCTCCTGACCAGCTCAGAAAGGTGGCAGATGCAACTGTTGAGTTGATGGACCATAACTCACCACCTCTCGATTACAGCAGCAGTGCTCCCTTGAAGCCAGGCCCTCAGCGGCCCTTGAGGTGACCCTTTCTTATTTCTTCTTTTTTAGTGGCACTTCTTCAATGTAATATTTGCAGCATTCAGTCCAATTGAGAGGAACTAAAATTGCTCCTTCGAATGCACTGCCCGCTTGTCGTAGGTCTCCAAGAAACGAAGTGACGCCCATGCGATCGTATTGACCTGGCACACTATACCTCCATGCCTTTTGACCTACCCCCTGTGGCAGGTATTCCGGCTCATGGAGGGGTCATGTTGCTGGTTCGGAATGATGTTTACTATGATCCAATCACATTGCACACAGATCTGCAGGCAGTTACCATCCGAATTACTCTCCCACTTTCACATTTTCCATTTGTACTGTTTACACTCCATCATCATCTGCCTTTACTAGGGCAGACATGATACAACTGATTGCTCAGCTTCCTACACAATTTTTGTTGATTGGAGACTTTAATGCCCACCATCCCCTTTGGGGCTCTCCAGCATCCTACGCGAGAGGCTCCCTCTTGGCAGACCTTTTCAACCACTTCAATCTAGTCTGCTTAAATACTGGTGCACCTACCTTTCTTTTGACACAACGCATACCTATTCCCACTTGGACCTCTCAATATCCACTATCCAACTTGCACGTCGGTTCAAGTGGTATGCTCTGTCTGACACATACTCGAGCGACCATTTCCTCTGCGTAATCCATCTCCTGCATCACACCCCTTCTCCATGTTCCACTAGCTGGAACATCTCCAAAGCCGACTGGGAGCTTTTCACCTCCCTGGTGGCCTTCCATGATCAAAACTTCTCCAGCTGCGATAGTCAGGTCGCATACCTCACGGACGTTATTCTCACTGCTGCTGAATATTCCATCCCTCGTACTTCTTCTTCTCCACGTCGAGTCCCAGTCCCCTGGTGGACTACAGCATGAAGCAACGTATTCGTGCTCGGCGACGTGCTCTACGCACCTTCCAACGCCACCCTATGATGGCGAACTGTATCAGTTACAAACGATTCCGTGCACAATGTCGTTGGGTTATCAAAGAAAGCAAAAAGGCTAGCTGGGTGGCTTTCACCAGGTCATTCAACAGTTTTACTCCTTCCTCAGTTGTCTGGGGTGGCCTGTGCCGGCTATCTGGCACCAAGGTCCACTACCCGATTTCTGGCTTGACTGTAGCGAATGAAGTCCTTGTGGATCCTGAGGATGTCTCAAATGCCTTCGGCCGCTTTTTCGCAGTGGTTTCGAGCTCTGCCCATTACCACTCTGCCTTCCTCCCCCGAAAACAAGCAGAGGAGGCACGGCCATCTTCTTTCCGGTCTTTGCATCGTGAAAGTTACAATGCCGCCTTCACCGTGCGGGAACTCGAAAATGCACTCGCCCGGTCCGAATCCCTTCTGCTCCGGGGCCCAGTGGTATCCATAGTCAGATGCTGAAGAACCTCTCTCCTGCAGGTAAAGGCTTACTTCTTCGCGCCTATAATTTCATCTAGACTGAAGGTCACGTTCGCACACGCTGGTGTGAAGCAATTGTTGTTCCCATACCCAAACCAGGAAATGACAAACACCTTCCTTCCAGTTATCGCCCCATCTCCCTTACCAGCTGCATCTGCAAGGTGATGGAGCGCATGGTAAATTCTCGATTGGTTTGGCTCCTTTA